>NC_034202.2:23895338-23982722 GCF_002021735.2 Oncorhynchus kisutch
TTTTATAATGCTCAGCACCACATACATTTCCGTTGTATACACATTATTTCTCATACATTACCATATACAATATGATCGGCAAAACACTTAATGCATAGCCTTGTTGATGAAAAGGATGATTGAGAACCAACCTGGGAGACAGAGAGATGTCTCATCCCTTTCTCATCCCTGCCGTCTCCCTTACCTTCTGGATGTCTTCCGCTCTGTGTGTTTGTCAAATACCAACACAAGCTTCAAAGTGCCTCTACACTGTCTTAATACACAGAGGAGTCCAGGAGCATTCCAACAAGTCAGTAAGCTGCAGATGGCTCAACTTAGTTCAGTTTATTAATTCGACCATTTAAAAAAAACAAGCACACATAAAACTTAAAAGCCAACTTAGAGAGAGGAGAATGGGAAAATGGGGGTAAGGGTTAGAGGGGGTGGGATGCGTCTGATCTAGATTAATCAGCTTTGTCTCCTCTTCATCCTCTTATACGTCCACATTGACTGACTGTCAGGGGCAACAGAGGTCACCCCCCACCCTCCTCCCCCCAACCCGGTCCTTTTCCCTCACTCTAATGATGGCCTCTCCCGGGCCCCACTACTGCAGCAGGTAATTGCCCCCTCAGACCCTCCTCCCACCCCCCTCTCAGTGCCCTGGTTCTGGGTTGTTGAAACAGATGGACCCCCCCCCCCAACCCTTCTCCCCATTCCCCCTCTCTCCTCCACACATTCATCCACAATACCCTCCTCCTGCACCCCAACTCCCCTCTCACCACCATCACACCTTTCCCACCTGGGATAGAGCCACTCGTTCCCTCACCCCACCCATTATATATTCATTATGGCATCATTAGTGTTGAAAACAGCTTATTACAGTAGACCCAGGAGAACACTTGACTCTAAAGGCTCCCTCCACAACCTCCAAACGCAACAGCCTTGATTTTCTACCTTTTAATTAGCTTCCCAGAGAAACATGTCTGTCATTTAAATGACATGGCAATCAGTTTGTTTGGCTGTTGAGATGATATCTGTAATTAGACAACACCTGTTAACCATCTATCAGTATTGGTTGATTTCATGTCTGTCTGTGACTGGGGGGCGATGATGAGAGATGGATGATCTGACAGCCAACTGCACTGTCATCCTATTTACCCATATGGGGGGAAAAAATACATATATTTCAATACATTTTTTTGTGTACATGTGAAATATTTACAATTATCAAAATAATGTTAAAAATATTTTTTGCTTTAATACATTTTAAATACATTCCAACATATATGATGGAATGTATTTAAAATGTATATATGTGTATGTAAAATGTATTTAAATATATTTCCAAATACATTCTGAAATACATGTATTTATCAATATATTTGGAAATGTTTCGTAAAATATATTCCAACATGCATTTAAATGTATTTGTAAGAAATATTAGTTTTTACTAAAATGTATGGCAAATATTGTAATGAAATGGTGACTGTCTAACAATAAAACCTCAGTAGGCTCTTTAGTATCACAAATGTGCCCAAAACTTACTAAGATAAAGCCATGCCCCCAACAAGCCACGCCTCCAAGTCTTCAAATGACAATATATTTTGTCAAAATGCATTTTTATTGTACTTGACACATTCCAAAAACACTACCATGCATTTAAATGACAAAAATAAATGACTCCTTCATGTGCATATGACAAATAAACAAACTAACTTGACGAGAGCATTGCAACCAACGTCCAATGGGAGGGACTTAGCGTGTACTGGGTCATTCCACGAAATTAGTGCCTTTTGTGTTCCATTGATGTGAGTAGAAATCATGCTTTTGTATGTGGTTCTGTTATATCTCTAAATCAACTAATGACATCAAGCCACAGCCAGCCAATTACAGACACCTGTGTGTGTCCTATATATAAACTAGTGACCTAGTGTTTGTCATTATACCCTGAAGACAGCTTGTCTGTCGAAACGGTGGTTATTAAATTATGGCATCTGAGCTCCTAGAGTGTCCGTCTCTCCTTTTCTTTTTCAAGTTGAAATAATGCACCAGTATTGAATTTCAAAAGCCTGTTATATGAATTAAGGTGCCCTTTAATATAGACCACATGGAGAATTCAATCAATCTGATATTCAGTATGAAGAAAGACTTTGTAAAGTGCCCACAATGCAGCATTTTGACGTGCCTCCTCTGTGACTTCAGGGAACATTTCAACCCCAACATCTCTCACTTCCCACCATCATTGTAAGGTAAGGGCCTAGTTATGTCGTTGCATGTCGTGAAGATCACTATTTATTTCATGTTATTAGTGACTCTGTCCCTCATTTTAAGGTCAACCCTGTTATGTGGACTGAACTCTCGTTTTAATATGGTGAAACTATTCCTTTTGATACATTGATTTCAAAGGAAACATAGAACATCTAATAGTCAAATCATAGTGTAAAAGCAGGTGAGCTCGTTCGACTCTTTTTTGGCATTTTTCAGGTGTTTCTTGGTAAGAAAAACTGAGCGGGTCGAGTATATCACATCAACTCTGTTAACCATAGATGGACAGGCAAGAAATCAAATAAATGGTGAATCATGCATTCAATTGCCCCTCTCTGTTGCACACAACAAACTTCCATTCCTCCTGTCACAAGGGGATTCATGGCTGATTGAACTAGTAATTACCAGTTGGAGGGCCTCTCAAGTGGATCTTTACCAGATGTGGGATTTCCACTTCCCACCTGGTTACGAACACACCATAACAACGCTACCCATCCACTGTAGGGCACTCATTGGAAGCTCAAGGCCTAGACCGACACTTTGACATATTGTGTAACGTTTTACGACGTCTAGTTTTTGATAAGAAAATAACAGCCTAGTGCTCAATCTCTTATTTAATTAAGCTGAAGAGAGGCACTTATTATAGTCTCTTTTTTTTTTTTTTACTCGTGAGATGTTTTTTATGAAGTTGAAAGTGCTCTTTATTACCATGTAAACATTTTGTCAAATCAAAAGGTTTGTTTTTACTCACCATCACAATTCAAATTATATCACTGCCAAAGTTTTGCCTTGGTGGCCCCAAGAAATATCTCCATTGATCAATGTGTAAAGAGTAATTTAAGAAGCCTCATTAGGAAGCACTTTGGCCACCCTGTAGACTAGATGTCATAGCCAAGCATTTCTGGAATAATGTCAGGCATTACATTCATTTGAGAAAATATGCAAATGTATATACATGTATTTGAAATACATTTTTCTTTAAACCCATATGGGTAGGCAAAGCATCATTCTTTAAAATGCAGACAGCGTAGGCAGTTTATATTCTTTCTACACAAAACCTAGTTTGAATCGTGACTGATTCATGGACTAGCTGAGCTTTCAGACTGCAGTTCTTTGAATTCATATTGTGGCATCAAGGTGAATGGCATTTTATAGTGGCTGTGTGAAATTGTCTGACTGGCTTTGCAAGGAGAATAAGCCCAGAGATGAAGGCTTGAAGCAACACACACTTTAGTAAAGTAACCTGAAGGACAGTGGGACAATTTATAGTCAAACGTATTGCAATTATGTGCAAATCTCTTTCAGAGGCATCCCACTCTACATCAAAATTGCCATTGTTGTGAGTTTGAATCAGGAAACAGAGTTGGAAGTAGGCAACATTCAGACATCTAAGGACTCAGTCTCTCAAGAGAAAGAATGTTTGTCTTGGCTGTGTAGATGTGTCCCTTGGTTGTCATGCCAGCAGTGAGGAGAAGAAATGGTGTCAGGTAGGACAGGATGCCACTGGCTAAATGACTCTGCTTGGGTCGAGAAAGAGAAAAGGGAAAATTATGGAGGGAGGAGGAAGAGTGGAGGGGACACCGCAACCATCAGACACCAGTCTATCCCAATTCATTTGAGCAGACTGCTTTCTTTCAGCTGCAATTTATCTCTCTCTTCTCTGATATCCATCTCTTTCTCCTTTTCTCACTCTCTCTTGCTTTCTCCTGTGTCTCTCGCACACCTTCTCTCTCTCTCTCTCTCTCTCTCTCTCTCTCTCTCTCTCTCTCTCTCTCTCTCTCTCTCTCTTCCCCCTCTGTCTCTCATTTCTCTCCAGTCGGCCCCACCCTCTCTGTTCGTTGAGTGTGTTGTGATAAGACTTAGCCACCAGCTGTAGCCATTGTGTAGACTCTTGAGACGGTGTCGGTGTGATCTGATTCTGCAGTCTGCCAAGGTAGATTCCAACCTCACTCTGGGCCTTGCCCCTCACTGACCAGCCACATGTCTCTGGACCTGGCCCAACGCTGCCAGCGTCTATTCAGGAGATTATGGCTGGCCAGAAGTGAGGGACTGTAGTTATCAAGGAAAAACCTATTTTTATTTTTAAGGAAACTGCAGCATTTAAAAGGATGCTTCACTTTATGTGCTTGTTATTTACAGTGTTGCATATCCAGTTTGCCTGAATAAGCAGGTCAGATAGATATATATATTAGTGGATTCTACTAGGAATTAGGAGTTATTCAAACTGTTGCAGTAGAGGGGAGGTTAGAGGGCATGAATGAAGCATTGTGTGTCAGAGTCAGAGTCTGTTTCAGACTGGGGAGAGGAACACTGAACACAGTTTTTAACTGGTGTCAAATTAAATTAAATCATTAAATAAAAAATTAAATAATTCCGGCAGTGCCAAATGTAATAATTTCCAATATTAATTTAGTAACATTGTGAACTAGTGAAGTCAAGTAGTGAACACCATGTCTGTACTCGAGCAATAAGCCGTTGTCCCTCTTCCCCATCTCCCACAGTGAGCAGCCAACCTAAGCCCTTACCATCATGGCTCCTAGCTCCGGCCAGCACTGGGCCCAGCTGTGATATGTGGGGAAATTCGAGGCCCCCAGCAGAGACTATGTAGGGGATAACCTTTTGTTTGAGTCTCAGTGGATCAGTGCCACTGACATCTATATCTTCATATCCTTACCTAATAGGAAGGAACATTAACTTGTTTTCAAAGCAGAGACGCCTGTGGTCTTTCACGGAGGTCTATGCAACCAAGTATGAGAAGTGGAAGCAGTGGCAGGTGCAATCTTCAAAGAACATTGATGAGAAGATCCTCTTAGTTAACCTCTTGAAGCTAGGGGGCACAATATTTATGTTTGGAAAAATAACGTTCCCAAAGTAAACTGCCTATTTCTCAGGACCAGATGCTAGAATATGCATATAATTGACAGATTAGGATAGAAAACACTCTAAAGTTTCCAAAACTGTCAAAATATTGTCCGTGAGTATAACAGAACTGATATTGCAGGCGAAAACCTGAGGAAAATCTATTTTGAAAACTCCATGTTCCATAGCCTGCCTTTGCTCCATTTAAAGGGATATCAACCAGATTCCTTTTCCTATCGCTTCCTCAAGGTGGCAACAGTCTTCAGACATAGTGTCAGGCTTCTATTTTTTGAAAAGTTTGCGAGAAAGATAACATTGCGTCAGGTGTTTGCATGAGTTTTGCTTGCGCAACAGAGTTTGGGCAGCCATTGCCTCTCCCTCTCCTACTGTAAAATACAGTTGTAGTTGATATATTATCGATTATTTATTTTAAAAACAACCTGAGGATTGATTATAAAAAACCGTTTGACATGTTTCTGTGGACCTTACGGATACTATTTGGAATTTTCGTCTGCGTTGTCGTGACTGCTCTTTCCTGTGAATTTCTGAACATAACGCGCCTAACAAACGGAGGTATAAAAATTATTTTTTAATTAATATTTAATTATTATTTAATTATTATTATTTTAGATATAAAAATAATCTTTATGGAACAAAAGGAACATTTATTGTGTAACTGGGAGTCTCGTGAGTGAAAACATCCGAAGATCATCAAAGGTAAGCGATTAATTTGATTGCTTTTCTGATTTTCGTGACCAAGCTACTTTGATGCTAGGTGTTCATAATGTTTTGTCGAGTGATCGATAAACTTACACAAACGCTTGTATTGCTTTCGACAGGACAGGTGGATTAATAAATGAATATAAATATTTGTAGTAATATCATTTGAATGTAGTGCTCTGCAATTCAGCGGTTGTTGATGACAATTATCCCGCTAAAGGGATGGGTAGCGTCAAGAAGTTAAAAAGATTCCCCGGTACTATTGTATACTTTTTAGCCATTAGTTCTGAATATAGCGCTCATGAGCCAAAAGTGTTCCCTGAAAATTCCGTACTACGTCAAATACTGTGTGTGCAGACATATGCACCACGTCATTGCTCTCTCTCGCTCTGCTGTGTGTGCATCTTGCTAGCTGTCACGCAAATGATGAGGCTCTGAAGCTCATTGGCTAGAACTCAGGTTGGCCCACGTTGGGGGAAAATGGCCCAGCACAGCTTCCAGAAAAACTTTTGCTTTCAAACTATGTATTTTGTGTCTTAAGACAGTAAATTATGCATGTATGAACTACATATTGACAAATCCAGTCCAATAAAGACTTAGTAGTCGCCAAAGTTCCGGATCATGTCTTCAAGTTTTGGATGGGAAGAGTGGCTGACGAAGACTTCTTCCTCTTCATCGAGAGATACTGCACAATTCTACAGCCAGCTTTGAAGCCGTATATCAGTATGGTATCTGGTACTGAGTGAGAAAGTACAGGGTGAAAATGAAGAGGCGAAGGTTGGGAGAGCTGTTAGTGGTACCGAATGAAATCGCTTTGGGCCCTTACAGTAGTAGGATTTTCTACCCCGGACAGGCCTTACGTTGCTTCATCTGCAACATTGCTGACGATCAAGCCAAAGAATGAACAACCATCAAGTGCTGGCGCTGTGGATCCCTTGTCCACAAGGGCAGAGAATGCAACAACACCAGCAAATGCACCCTATGTGATAAAGATGGTCCCTTCTTCTTAGACTGCCCAGACTCCTATGCATATTGGGCGAGCGGCTGTGGGAGAAAGGAAGAGGAAGACCGTGCAGAACCACCTAGAGCCCCACCAGCAGAGAGATGACAGGCAGCTTCCAGCGAAGACGACTAATGATAGTGAGTACACCTTCCTGATAGCGAGATCAACATAGGTGACTGGTCCTCCAACGGGGAGTAGGCCAACACGACTGCTCAACCTGTCATGCGACATCACACCCCACCATTTACAGGTAATGCAAAAATAAACCACAATAGTCCTCCTACATGGTATGTCACCAAATATTCTCTGATGATGCCACATCTAATTAACATCTTTACATAGTCTATGTGGAATTCAGTTAAGCAAAATAAGAAGGAGACGAGAGACTTTTAAAAACAAAGGCTGATATTTTGAAAGATCTAACAGAAAGTATGGGTAATGTCTATGGTCTCTAAAGGTAAATAATGTCTGTGGTCTCTATAGGTAAATAATGTCTGTGGTCTCTATAGGTAAATAATGTCTGTGGTCTCTATAGGTAAATCATATCTGTGGTCTCTATAGGTAAATATTATCTGTGGTCTCTATAGGTAAATAATGTCTATGGTCTCTATAGGTAAATCATGTCTGTGGTCTCTATAGGTAAATAATGTATGTGGTCTCTATAGGTAAATAATATCTGTGGTGTCTATAGGTAAATAATGTATGTGGTCTCTATAGGTGAATAATGTCTGTGGTCTCTAGGTAAATAATGTCTGTGGTCTGTAGGTAAATCATGTCTGTGGTCTCTATAGGTAAATAATGTCTGTGGTCTCTATAGGTAAATAATGTCTTTGGTCTCTAGGTAAATAATGTCTGTGGTCTCTATAGGTAAATAATGTATGTGGTCTCTATAGGTAAATAATGTTTGTGGTCTCTAGGTAAATAATGTATGTGGTCTCTATAGGTAAATAATGTCTATGGTCTCTATTGTTGAATAATGTCTGTGGTCTCTATAGGTAAATAATGGCTGTAGTCTCTAAAGGTAAATAATGTCTGTGGTCTCTATAGGTAAATAATGTCAGTGGTCTCTATAGGTAAATCATGTTGTGGTCTCTAAAGGTAAATAATGTCTGTGGTCTCTAAAGGTAAATAATGTCTGTGGTCTCTATAGGTAAATAATGTTTGTGGTCTCTATAGGTAAATAATGCCTGTGGTCTCTATAGGTAAATCATATCTGTGGTGTCTATAGGTAAATAATGTCTGTGGTCTCTATAGGTGAATAATGTCTGTGGTCTCTAGGTAAATAATGTCTGTGGTCTCTATAGGTAAATAATGTTTGTGGTCTCTATAGGTAAATAATGCCTGTGGTCTCTATAGGTAAATCATATCTGTGGTGTCTATAGGTAAATAATGTCTGTGGTCTCTATAGGTGAATAATGTCTGTGGTCTCTAGGTAAATAATGTCTGTGGTCTCTAGGTAAATAATGTCTGTGGTCTCTATAGGTAAATAATGTCTGTGGTCTCTATAGGTAAATAATGTCTGTGGTCTCTAGGTAAATAATGTCTGTGGTCTCTATAGGTAACGAATGTCTGTGGTCTCTATAGGTAAATAATGTTTGTGGTCTCTAGGTAAATAATGCCTGTGGTCTCTATAGGTAAATAATGTCTGTGGTCTCTATAGGTGAATAATGTCTGTGGTCTCTATAGGTAAATAATGTCTGTGGTCTCTATAGGTAAATAATGGCTGTGGTCTCTAAAGGTAAATAATGTCTGTGGTCTCTATAGGTAAATAATGTCAGTGGTCTCTATAGGTAAATCATGTTGTGGTCTCTAAAGGTAAATAATGTCTGTGGTCTCTATAGGTAAATAATGTCTGTGGTCTCTATAGGTAAATAATGTCTGTGGTCTCTAAAGGTAAATAATGTCTGTGGTCTCTATAGGTAAATAATGTCTGTGGTCTCTATAGGTAAATAATGTCTGTGGTCTCTATAGGTAAATAATGTCTGTGGTCTCTATAGGTGAATAATGTCTGTGGTCTCTATAGGTAAATAATGTCTGTGGTCTCTAGGTAAATAATGTCTGTGGTCTCTATAGGTAAATAATGTCTGTGGTCTCTATAGGTGAATAATGTTTGTGGTCTCTATAGGTAAATAATGTCTGTGGTCTCTATAGGTAAATAATGTCAGTGGTCTCTATAGGTAAATCATGTTGTGGTCTCTAAAGGTAAATAATGTCTGTGGTCTCTATAGGTAAATAATGTCTGTGGTCTCTATAGGTAAATAATGTCTGTGGTCTCTAAAGGTAAATCATGTCTGTGGTCTCTATAGGTAAATAATGTCTGTGGTCTCTATAGGTAAATAATGTCTGTGGTCTCTATAGGTAAATAATGTCTGTGGTCTCTATAGGTGAATAATGTCTGTGGTCTCTATAGGTAAATAATGTCTGTGGTCTCTAGGTAAATAATGTCTGTGGTCTCTATAGGTAAATAATGTCTGTGGTCTCTATAGGTAAATAATGTCTGTGGTCTCTAGGTAAATAATGTCTGTGGTCTCTATAGGTAACGAATGTCTGTGGTCTCTATAGGTAAATAATGTTTGTGGTCTCTAGGTAAATAATGCCTGTGGTCTCTATAGGTAAATAATGTCTGTGGTCTCTATAGGTGAATAATGTCTGTGGTCTCTATAGGTAAATAATGTCTGTGGTCTCTATAGGTAAATAATGGCTGTGGTCTCTAAAGGTAAATAATGTCTGTGGTCTCTATAGGTAAATAATGTCAGTGGTCTCTATAGGTAAATCATGTTGTGGTCTCTAAAGGTAAATAATGTCTGTGGTCTCTATAGGTAAATAATGTCTGTGGTCTCTAAAGGTAAATAATGTCTGGGGTCTCTAAAGGTAAATAATGTTTATGGTCTCTATAGGTAAATAATGTCTGTGGTCTCTATAGGTAAATAATGTCTGTGGTCTCTATAGGTAAATAATGTCTGTGGTCTCTATAGGTGAATAATGTCTGTGGTCTCTATAGGTAAATAATGTCTGTGGTCTCTAGGTAAATAATGTCTGTGGTCTCTATAGGTAAATAATGTCTGTGGTCTCTATAGGTGAATAATGTTTGTGGTCTCTATAGGTAAATAATGTCTGTGGTCTCTATAGGTAAATAATGTCAGTGGTCTCTATAGGTAAATCATGTTGTGGTCTCTAAAGGTAAATAATGTCTGTGGTCTCTATAGGTAAATAATGTCTGTGGTCTCTATAGGTAAATAATGTCTGTGGTCTCTAAAGGTAAATAATGTCTGTGGTCTCTATAGGTAAATAATGTCTGTGGTCTCTATAGGTAAATAATGTCTGTGGTCTCTATAGGTAAATAATGTCTGTGGTCTCTATAGGTGAATAATGTCTGTGGTCTCTATAGGTAAATAACGTCTGTGGTCTCTAGGTAAATAATGTCTGTGGTCTCTATAGGTAAATAATGTCTGTGGTCTCTATAGGTGAATAATGTTTGTGGTCTCTATAGGTAAATAATGTCTGTGGTCTCTATAGGTAAATAATGTCTGTGGTCTCTATAGGTAAATAATGTCTGTGGTCTCTATAGGTAAATAATGTCTGTGGTCTCTATAGGTGAATAATGTCTGTGGTCTCTATAGGTAAATAATGTCTGTGGTCTCTATAGGTAAATAATGTCTGTTGTCTCTATAGGTAAATAATGTCTGTGGTCTCTATAGGTAAATAATGTCTGTGGTCTCTATAGGTGAATAATGTCTGTGGTCTCTATAGGTAAATAATGTCTGTGGTCTCTATAGGTGAATAATGTCTGTGGTCTCTATAGGTAAATAATGTCTGTGGTCTCTATAGGTAAATAATGTCTGTGGTATCTATAGGTAGATGGAGGCGATGGAGTAGGATTATTTATTTATTTTACCCCCTTTTTCTCCCCAGTTTCGTGGTATCCAATTGGTAGTTACAGTCTTGTCCCATCGCTGCAACTCCCGTACGTACCCGAGAGAGGTGAAGGTCGAGAGCCGTGTTTCCCCCGAAACACAACCCCGCCAAGCCGCACTGCAACAATGTGTCGGAAGAAACACCGTACATCAAATCAAATTTCAAATCAAATTTATTTATATAGCCCTTCGTACATCAGCTGATATCTCAAAGTGCTGTACAGAAACCCAGCCTAAAACCCCAAACAGCAAGCAATGCAGGTGGAGAAGCACGGTGGCTAGGAAAAACTCCCTAGAAAGGCCAATACCTAGGAAGAAACCTAGAGAGGAACCAGGCTATGTGGGGTGGCCAGTCCTCTTCTGGCTGTGCCGGGTGGAGATTATAACAGAACATGGTCAAGATGTTCAATGTTCATAAATGACCAGCATGGTCGAATAATAATAAGGCAGAACAGTTGAAACTAGAGCAGCAGCACAGTCAGGTGGAAGTTGAAACTGGAGCAGCAGCATGGCCAGGTAGACTGGGGACAGCAAGGAGTCATCATGTCAGGTAGTCCTGGGGCATGGTCCTAGGGCTCAGGTCAGTTGAAACTGGAACAGCAGCATGGCCAGGTGGACTGGGGACAGCAAGGAGTCATCATGTCAGCTAGTCCTGGGGCATGGTCCTAGGGCTCAGGTCCTCCGAGAGAGAGAAAGAAAGAGAGAAGGAGAGAATTAGAGAACGCACACTTAGATTCACACAGGACACCGAATAGGACAGGAGAAGTACTCCAGATATAACAAACTGACCCCAGCCCCCCGACACATAAACTACTGCAGCATAAATACTGGAGGCTGAGACAGGAGGGGTCAGGAGACACTGTGGCCCCATCCGAGGACATGGGCGTCCGTGTCAGCGTGCACTGCGCCCGGCCCGCAAGAGTCGCTAGAGTGCGATGGAACAAGGACATCCTGGCCGGCCAAACCCTCCGCTAACCCGCACGACACTGGGCCAATTGTGCGTCACCCCAAAGATCTCCCAGTTGCGGCCGGCTGCGATACGGCCGTTATCGAACCAGGAGTAACGCAGCTAGCACTGCAGTGGCTGCGACACAGCCTGTTATCGAACCAGGAGTAACGCAGCTAGCACTGCAGTGGCTGCGACACAGCCCGTTATCGAACCCGGAGTAACGCAGCTAGCCCTGCAGTGGCTGCGACACAGCCCATTATCGAACCAGGAGTAACGCAGCTAGCACTGCAGTGGCTGCGACACAGCCCGTTATCGAACCAGGAGTAACGCAGCTAGCACTGCAGTGGCTGCGACACAGCCCATTATCGAACCAGGAGTAACGCAGCTAGCACTGCAGTGGCTGCGACACAGCCCGTTATCGAACCAGGAGTAACGCAGCTAGCACTGCAGTGGCTGCGACACAGCCCGTTATCGAACCAGGAGTAACGCAGCTAGCACTGCAGTGGCTGCGACACAGCCCATTATCGAACCAGGAGTAACGCAGCTAGCACTGCAGTGGCTGCGACACAGCCCGTTATCGAACCAGGAGTAACGCAGCTAGCACTGCAGTGGCTGCGACACAGCCCGTTATCGAACCAGGAGTAACGCAGCTAGCACTGCAGTGCCTTTTGACCGCTGCGCCTCTCGGGAGGAGCAGGAAATTATTCCTGGGAGGTTGATAGTCACGGACATTTCCTTGAATGGTGACGAAATAAGACTAATAAATATTTATACCGCTCAGGACAAAACTAAAAATAAAATGTTGTTTATGAAATGAAGAGAACATCTATGCCTGGAGTATACAGTTATAATAAGAGGTGACTTTAATACTGTAACAGAAGCAAACAACCAGGAGGTTAGTACTGCATTTACATGAACTGCCAAAGGGAAAATAGCACAACAATTGTAAGAAGATTTTAATTTGAAAGACTTCTTCAGAGAACTCTTCCCAAACCAATTTGGATACACGTGGGCCGACCAAGGTACTAAAACCCAAATTGACTGCATCTACATTTCAAAGGAAATTAATGTTTTAAATTACCAGACATTATATTTGATTAACTCAGACCATGTAGGAGTCAAATTAGAACTAGTACTACCCAGAGAAAAACTCAAACCTACTGGAATATGAACAAAGTAATTAACTGTTAAATGAACTGTAAGAAGAAATTAACCCCCTAAGTTCGCTGGCTTCATTGGCTTTTGGCTTCTGTTCCAGACCCCCCGAGGCTCTCTATCCTCTCTCAATCTTTCCATCGCCCTCCATGCCCAGAGATCCTCTGAGATCCTGTCTGTCCCTCTTCCTCCGACACCTGGACAACACTGTCCTTCCTCAGCGGACACCTCTCTGTCCCTGTCCCCGTCTCTCCCCGTCCGTGTCCCCTCCTCTACCTGCTGTATGTCTCTCCATCAGGAGAACACACATTTTTACATAAAGCTGCCAAGGAACAATCTATTATTCATTCCAAACGGCACACTCCTGATGATAATTATCCAGCCATGAATTATAGATGGCAAGTTCCTTCCCCCTTTAGGATCCCCCCCCTCCCACGGCCTCATTAGTTGTCGTCTTGTTACCGTCATTCCTGCGGAAACAGGTGGTTGCTGGGCGATGGCTGTTGTCTGGGATACCGGTGCTGGTACTGCTCAGGGCTGGTGATGCTATCTTGATATCGATTCAGAATAGGGTCAGTTCAGTATGTGTTTCTGTTGTTGGTCTGCTGGTTGTTCAGAAGACAATGGAAATATGGTATGTTACAAATGTATGACATTTACGTTGGTCGACGTCAGTGACAAATCATATGCGTGTGAGTCGTCCAGTCTAATGTACAGATAAACTGGCTTCTGGCAAGCAGATGCCCAGATATGTTAATCTGATGTATATTCAGCCTCTCATGAAGAACATCCAGCTGTCACTCAGAGAGTGATTCCACAGTGTCTGTCTGTATTTGTACAGTAATGCCAGTGAAGCCTAAATCAACCACTTTTGAATGGTGCTTCTCAACACAGGAGCAATAATAACCTGCAAATCAGCAGATACTCTAGTTTCCTCAGAATAAGCTATGTGTCTGTTTCTCTCAACACTGTTCTAATTCTGACAGCCACAGTCGTTCAAGTCCACCAGGTGCAGAAAACGAATGTGCCGTATGAAATGATTTTATTGAGATCTAAAAGCCCTGTACAGTCAAATTCCTCTTGTGGAAATAATTGCCTTCCTTTGTTTGGCAGTCTGAATGTAGTAGCAGACACAATGGGAATGGTCCCTGGCCCCGGCTCCACCTGGCTCTTTGAGGATTCTCAGCACACCGTTCTGCAGTGCTGTCTGTCCAGAGGCAGCAGAGGTGTACCAAACTCTGACTCTGGGCTCTGATTCGCTGGCCGGCCGGCCCTTCAGACAGCAAACACTTGTGTCGCTCCTCCCTTGACTGCTTGTGGTTGTGCGTGTCTCTGGTGCACAATGGGAGTACAGAGGGGGCGTCAGGGAGGATGGGCCCCCCACAGGGAGAAGCGTTTGTGAATTCCACGCTGGCAGCATGCACTCTCATTATTTCTCCTCCCTCACTTTCTCCCTCCCTCTGTGGCCCCACAGGCACCATTATGATGGACAGGTACACTCTCCCAGGAATCACCTGCATGGAAAAGGGAAAAAGAACCAACTCGGGATCCTGTCCTCTTAAATTTTTCATCACAGAGGGATTATTTTTCATATGCTGTTGAATGGAATGATAAACCCACCAGCCTCACAGTTTACCGTATAGCCCACAGTTTGTGTCTGAGTGTTGGGCCCAAAAATGGGCTATGACCATGCAGCCTCTATAGGCTATATATTAAATATATGATGATCCACACCCCCTCCATTTTGTAACTGTAAAAGGTACCTCACACTATCATAATGGGGCAAACTGCTCGATTCCAGGTATGCAATTACAAAGCAATTAAACTATGTATCGTCATTATACAGTGGGGCAAAAAAGTATGTAGTCAGCCACCAATTGTGCAAGTTCTCCCACTTAAAAAGATGAGAGAGGCCTGTAATTTTCATCATAGCTACACTTTAACTATGACAGACAAAATGAGGAAAAACAATCCAGAAAATCACATTGTAGGATTTTTAATGAATTTATTTGCAAATTATGGTGGAAAATAAGTATTTGGTCACCTACAAACAAGCAAGATTTGTGGCTCTCACAGACCTGTAACTTCTTCTTCTGTCCTCCACTTGTTACCTGTATTAATGACACCTGTTTGAACTTGTTATCAGTATAAAAGACACAACCTCTCTCATCTTTTTAAGTGGGAGAACTTGCACAATTGGTGGCTGACTAAATACTTTTTTGCCCCACTGTATATAGTGTTTTCACTAGAGTAATTACTGCATAACTACATGTACAGTATAAGATTAATAAAGTATGACCTATTCCATTTGGAGAGAATTGGCAGTCAGAAAGTAAACTGTCGAAGCAGCTTAGGCTCATTACAAAATAGTATTTACACAGGATGGATTATCGTCCATCCTTTTTACTTAACCGTGTGTCGCAATAGTTACCAAAGGACATGTCACACTGTGTCTTTTCTTTCTTCACGATTGCACCCTCATTGGCTCTCTGTCCTCCTGGGGTTGTGATTGACAATGCTGTCAGCCAGTAAGCAGGGAATGCAGCTGGATTCTAGAGCAGTGACTGGTCAGGTGACAATGACCCTGGCCATCCTGCTGTGAGGAGCTCAGTGGAGCACAATCGGCTTTGTGACCAAAGCCTTTACAACTGTAATCCCTAAATCCTTCCCCAAAACCTCAATCACACAAATAAACAACTACAGCTGTTTACATCAAGTCAGGATGTGAAAATCACTGGAAAGGCTATTTTTTACTCCGCTGTGTCACCCCTACAGTCATTGGATCAGATAGGCAAATATAACAGGAATTGTTATGGTTGTGTTTTTCAAAATATTGAAAGGGAAATAATAATTTGAGTGTATCGGGACACAGAGCACTCTCTCTATAACCTTCATATACGGTTACAGTCTTTAATGATCAGCAGAGCTTCAAGGAAGGAGACAGTCTGACAGTGAGACAGTGTTTCAGAGCAGCCCACTGTCATAACCATGTAAATACTAGTGGATCTAATTGCATAAAGGTTGGGACTGCTGAATCTAATGCCCTCTGATACCCGCTATCAAAGATAAAATGTAAATGATCATGAATTCATGACTTAGTCCTCTATTACCCGTGGTATGTATTATAGACAGCAGAAGGCTGGACTGGAATACTAAGGGCCAGCAGCACAATGCTAGATGTAATGTGGACTACTCCACTCCATATTATTTCTCCTATTTAATCCACTCCTCATCCTCCACTCCTCATTCTCCTCTCCTCCGCCCCTTCTCCTCCTCTCCCTGTGAGATTATCAGTGTGTGGTGTAAATGCTTAATACACTCCGCCCTCTCTCTCCTTCTCTCTGTGTCTCATAAACTCTCTCCATCGCTGACTGACTCCCTCTATCTTTGTTTCCCCTCTTCCATGTTAGTCTTTCTGTTACGGTTATTGAATTTGACCCGGGGCTATAGTTTGCATTTGCTGTTAAGTGCTGTGTTTTACACGGCTGATAAAGCGTGTGTAGAATACTAGCGATGCAGTGTTGTGTAGTGTTGTATAGCCTGTCGGGTGTTGGTGGAGCTGTATTGGAGAGTGTGCTAAACTGCTGCCCCCCTCCGCCTCCGTGCCTCTCCTAATTTCTCACTCTGCAGGTGTCCCCTAGCAGTTAGTAATAATGCCCATCCTTGTACTGTCAATCACCGTATTCTTATCGGCAGACTCAGCAGCCTTGGTTTCTCAAATGACTGCCTCGCCTGGTTCACTAACTGCTTCTCAGATAGAGTTCAGTGTTTCAAATCGGAGGGCCTGTTGTCCGGACCTCTGGTGGTCTCTATGGGGGTACCACAGGGTTCAATTCTCGGGCCGACTCTTTTCTCTGTATATATCAACGATGTCGCTCTTGCTGCGGGTGATTCCCTGATCCACCTCTAGGCAGACGACACCATTCTGTATACATCTGGCCCTTCTTTGGACACTGTGTTAACAAACCTCCAATCGAGCTTCAATGCTATGCAACACTCATTCCGTGGCCTCCAACTGCTCTTAAACGCTAGTAAAACTAAATGCATGCTTTTCAACCAATCGCTGCCCGCACCCTCCTGCGCGACTAGAATCACTACTCTGGACGGTTCTGACTTAGAATATGTGGACAACTCCAAATACCTAGATGTCTGGCTAGACTGTAAACTCTCCTTCCAGACTCATATTAAACATCTCCAATCCTAAATGAAATCTAGAATCGGCTTTCTATTTCGCAACAAAGCCTCCTTCACTCACGCTGCCAAACATACCCTCGTAAAACTGACTATTCTACCGATCCTCGACTTCGGCGATGTCATTTACAAAATAGCCTCCAACACTCTCCTCATCAAACTGGATTCAGTCTATCACAGTGCCATCCGTTTTGTCACCAAAGCCCCATATACCACCCACCACTGTGACCTGTATGCTCTCATCGGCTGGCCCTCGCTACATATTCGTTGCCAAACCCACTGGCTCCAGGTCATCCATAAGTCTTTGCTAGGTAAAGCTCCACCTTATCTCAGCTCACTGGTCACCATAACAAAACCCACCCGTAGCACGCGCTCCAGCAGGTATATCTCACTGGTCATCCCCAAAGCCAACACCTCATTTGGCCGCCTTTCCTTCCAGTTCTCTGCTGCCAATGACTGGAATGAATTTCAAAAATCGCTGAAGTTGGAGACTTATACCTCCCTCACTAACTTTAAGCATCAGCTGTCAGAGCAGCTTACTAATCGCTGCAGCTGTACACAGCCCATCTGTAAATAGCCAATCCAACCAACTACCTACATCATCCCCATATTGTTTTTATTAACTTTTTTGCTCTTTTGCACACCAGTATTTCTACCTCCACATCCTCATCTGCACATCTATCACTCCAGTGTTAATTTGCTAAATTGTAATTACTTTGCTACTATGGCCTATTTATTGCCTTACCTCCTCACGCCATTTGCACACACTGTATATAGACTTTTTCTATTGTGTTATTGACTGTGCGTTTGTTTAATCCATCATCATCATTTGCTTTATCTTAGCCAGGTCGCAATTGTAAATTGGTTAAATTAAGATGAATTAAAAAATATATATATATTTTTTGTTGGAATTTGTATCCCTTTTTCTCCCCAATTTCATGGTATCCAATTGTTGTAGTAGCTACTATCTCGTCTCATCGCTACAACTCCCGTAGGGGCTCGGGAGAGACGAAGGTTGAAAGTCATGCGTCCTCCGATACACAACCCAACCTAGCCGCACTGCTTCTTAACACAGCGCGCATCCAACACAGAAGCCAGCCGCACCAATGTGTCGGAGGAAACACCGTGCACCTGGCAACCTTGGTTAGCGCGCACTGCGCCCGGCCCGCCACAGGAGTCGCTGGTGCGCGATGAGACAAGGACATCCCTACCGACCAAGCCCTCCCTAACCCGGACGACGCTAGGCCAATTGTGCGTCGCCCCATGGACCTCCCGGTCGCGACCGGTTAAAATATATATTTTTCATTCCCATTTTAGGCTCTCATCTGTGGCAGTCTGTGGCGGTCTACACCTAGGGCAATTTATGTTAACCTTGAATAGATAGCCTACATATGTATGTGTTTAATATTTGTTTGTTCAAGGCTTCCCCCACGCTGCCCCCATCCTGACTTCCTTGGTTCCAAATACACTGGGAGCCCCATACCTGTTCCTCATCTCCCCCTGGCCAGGGCAACTCTCTAACCAGACTCTGCCAGACACAACAGTATGGAGATTCTAGAGACAAATAGATAGAAGGAGAGAGACAGAGAAAGACAGAGAAAGTGTTTGCTTTGGCTCATTGAGGTTGGCAAGGCTGAGAGAAGAAAGAGAATTAGACTTCCTTTGCATAACCCCCTGGCAGAGAGAGAGAGAGAGAGAGAGAGAGAGAGAGACTATTTCTTGGCCAGGGAGAGTGGTTTTAGTGTTGTTGACACCAGGGAGCAGAGAGAGCTAATGGGGACACTGGGACTGTGTCACTCACAACAATCAATAACCCCTGTCCCGTCTAAGAGCAGCTTTTTTTGTGCGTGTGTTTTGTAATGGTTTATAGGAGCAGAGTAATGCTCATTGTTCAAGATGTTTTTGGTCTCAGTTTTTCTTCCCAAAAAATAAACAAGATTACAAAGTTGCGGACCGTGGAGTTGTTAAGCTATGCAGCCAGTGATGCCAAACTATGCACAACCAACTAGCGTTACCCGGAATGGAAGCATAAACAAGTCTCCCCACACCTACAGCACAGCAGGGCTCCAACATCCACAGAGAAACAGAAAGTGTGTTTTCTGAATATTACCCACACAGTAGGGACTGTGTGCTGCTGGTTGGCACTCTCAGGCCTCCTATACTCCTTGTTTCCAGTCTGAACAGAACAACTAGTCTTTGTGTGGCCGCAACATTTGCTACATTGTCAGAGCAGATGCATGTAGTCAGTGCCATGTTTTGTCTTCGTTGAAGAAAAGCTGCATGTTCCATAGGAGACAAGTCATAAACACAATCACACATAGACCCATAGTAATGTTTCTGTCATAAAGAGAAACAGACCAACCTCAGAACAAGCCTAAACAAATCCCCAAACAAACACAGGAATGTATTCAGACAGGAACGTGTGTGTATTACGTCCTCAAGCGCTGGTGAACAACATTTATAAAGGAAGACATCTCTGGATAGTCCCCGAAGCGAAGAATTGGCACGGCAGCATTCTCAGTTCCACAGAACTGCATGGCCTAGCTGCTACTACTGTGCTGTATGGCCAGCTGGTAGCCGGACTCATGTGTTTTTGCTTAGCTCTTCCAATACTGCTCTAGATCGACTTATTTCAGAAAGAGGTTTCTCAGTTTCTATTAGGATTGTATATTTTCCCGGTATTTTACAAATGTTCTATCCCGAGAATAAATCACTTTTCTCCGTCATGCAAAAGCATAATAAAGCAGATAAATAGGTCTCTGGATTTGATTAGAGCTTTGATCCAAAATGTAAGCCCATTGCAACCGGAGCCTGATGAGCCATACATTAAATACGGCCTACAAAGTTACAAGTATTGGCTAGCGAATTTGATTTACATTTTGAAATATAATAGGGCCTATTTGTGTAATTAATAGATGGATGCATTTTCATTAGCCTACCTCCACTTTCTCTCTCTATTGTTGCTTCATTCCTTCCTCGCTTTCAACAGTTATGCTAAATGAAATAAGTGTTGTTGTCCTTATCATCAGTCTAATGACAACCTTGAATAATAAAGGAGTAGATTTACATGCAGAAGGCTTTCACTTCTCTTCGTGAAGATTGAATGGTTTTGCGTATGATAAAATAACTGCTATAGCCTAACGCCATTGTGCGTTCACTCTTTCAAACTACCTGTGAGTTCTATCGGCTGCTGGATTTAATATTCAGCAAACAAGAGCTTGCGTCCCTCTTCGAATAGTCGGTTCGTATAAGAAATGCTAAAATAGCATTCTATTTTATTTGAGCTTTTCCTGCATGGGGCTCCAAGAGCTAAAGAGCGTTTTATTACATTTGTTTTGTTTTTCCCCCTCATTTTTCTCCCCAATTTCAATCTTGTCTCATCGCTGCAACTCCCCAACCGGGAGGCAAAGGTCAAGTCATACGCCCTCCGAAACATGACCCGCCAAACTGTGCTTCTTAACAGCTGCCCGCTTAACCCGGATGCCAGCTTCACCAATGTGTCAGAGGAAACACCATTCAACTGACGACAAGAGACAGAGGCTATAAGTTAGAAGCTTATTATGTACAGTTGAAGTCGGAAGTTTACCTACACCTTAGCCAAATACATTTCAACTCAGTTTTCACAATTCCTGACATTTAATCCTAGTTAACAATTCCTTGTCCTAGGTCAGTTAAGATCACCACTTTATTTTAAGAATGTGAAATGTCAGAATAATAGTAGAGAGAATTATTTATTTCAGATTTTATTTCTTTCATCACATTCCCAGTGGGTCAGAAGTTTACATACACTCAATTAGTATTTGGTAGCATTGCTCTTAAATTGTTTAACTTGGGTCAAACATTTCGGGTAGCCTTCCACAGGCTTCCCACAATAAGTTGGGTGAATTTTGGCCCATTCCTCCTGACAGAGCTGGAGTAACTGAGTCAGGTTTGTAGGCCTCCTTGCTCGCACACGCTTTTTCAGTTCTGCCCACAAATTTTCAATAGGATTGAAGTCAGGGCTTTGTGATGGACACTCCAATACCTTGACTTTGTTGTCCTTGAGCCCCTTTGCCACAACTTTGGAAGTATGCTTGGGGTCGTTGTCCATCTGGAAGACCCATTTGCGACCAAGCGTCAACTTCCTGACTGATGTCTTGAGATGTTGCTTCTATATATCCGCATAATTTTCCTTCCTCATGATGCATCTATTTTGTGAAGTGCACCAGTCCCTCCTGCACCAAAGCACCCCCACAACATGATGCTGCCATCCCCGTGCTTCACGGTTGGGATGGTGTTCTTCGGCTTGCAAGCCTCCCCCTTTTTCCTCCAAACATAACGATGGTCATTATTGCCAAAAAGTTATATTTTTGTTTCATCAGACCAGAGAACATTTCTCCAAAAAGTGTGATCTTTGTCCCCATGTGCAGTTGCAAACCGTATTCTGGCTTTTTTATGGCGGTTTTGGAGCAGTGGCTTCACCTTGCTGAGTGGCCTTTCAGGTTATGTCATTATAGGACTTGTTTTACTGTGGATATAGATACTTTTGTACCCGTTTCCTCCAGCATCTTCATAAGGTCCTTTGCTGTTGTTCTGGGATTGATTTGCACTTTTCACACCAATGTACATTCACCTCTAGGAGACAGAACGTGTCTCCTTCCTGAGTGGTATGATGCGTGGTCCCATGGTGTTTATACTTGCGTGCTTTTGCTTGTACAGATGAACGTGGTACCTTCAGGCGCTTGGAAATTGCTCCCAAGGATGAAACAGACATGTGGATGTCTTTTTTCTGAGTTCTTGGCAGATTTCTTTTGATTTTCCCATGATGTCAAGCAAAGAGGCACTGAATTTGAAGGTAGGCCTTTAAATACATCCACAGGTACTTTGGACACTGTGCTATCTAACCTCCAAACAAGCTTCAATGCCATACAACACTCCTTCCGTGGCCTCCAACTGCTCTTAAACGCTAGTAAAACCAAATGCATGCTTTTCAACCGGTCGCTGCCTGCACCTGCATGCCCGACTAGCATCACCACCCTGGATGGTTCCGACCTAGAATATGTGGACGTCTATAAGTACCTAGGTGTCTGGCTAGACTGCAAACTCTCCTTCCAGACTCATATCAAACATCTCCAATCGAAAATCAAATCAAGAGTCGGCTTTCTATTCCGCAACAAAGCCTCCTTCACTCAAGCCGCCAAGCTTACCCTAGTAAAACTGACTATCCTACCGATCCTCGACTTCGGCGATGTCATCTACAAAATGGCTTCCAACACTCTACTCAGCAAACTGGATGCAGTCTATCACAGTGCCATCCGTTTTGTCACTAAAGCACCTTATACCACCCACCACTGCGACTTGTATGCTCTAGTCGGCTGGCCCTCGCTACATATTCGTCGCCAGACCCACTGGCTCCAGGTCATCTACAAGTCTATGCTAGGTAAAGCTCCGCCTTATCTCAGCTCACTGGTCACGATGGCAACACCCATCCGTAGCACGCGCTCCAGCAGGTGTATCTCACTGATCATCCCTAAAGCCAACACCTCATTTGGCCGCCTTTCGTTCCAGTACTCTGCTGCCTGTGACTGGAACGAATTGCAAAAATCGCTGAAGTTGGAGACTTTTATCTCCCTCACCAACTTCAAACATCAGCTATCTGAGCAGCTAACCGATCGCTGCAGCTGTACATAGTCTATTGGTAAATAGCCCGCCCTTTTCACCTACCTCATCCCCATACTGTTTTTATTTATTTACTTTTCTGCTCTTCTGCACACCAATATCTCTACCTGTACATGACCATCTGATCTTTTATCACTCCAGTGTTAATCTGCAAAATTGTAATTATTTGCCTACCTCATGCCTTTTGCACACATTGTATATAGACCCCCCCTTTGTTTTCTACTGTGTTATTGACTTGTTAATTGTTTACTCCATGTGTAACTCTTTGTTGTATGCTCACACTGCTATGCTTTATCTTGGCCAGGTCGCAGTTGCAAATGAGAACTTGTTCTCAACTAGCCTACCTGGTTAAATAAAGGTGAAAAAATAAAAAATAATAAAAAAATAAAAGGTACACCTCCAATTGACTCGAATGATGTCAATTAGCCTATCAGAAGCTTCTAAAGCCATGACATCCTTTTCTGAAATTTTCCAAGCTGTTTAAAGGCACAGTCAACATAGTGTATGTAAATCTTCTGACCCACTGGAATTGTTATACAGTGAATTATAAGTGAAATAATCCATTTTTAAACAATTGTTGGAAAGATTACTTGTGTCATGCACAAAGTAATGTCCTAACCAACTTGCCAAAACTATAGTTTGTTAACAAGAAATTTGTGGAGTGATTTAAAAGCGAGTTTTAATGACTCCAACCTAAGTGTATGTAAACTTCCGACTACAATTGTTTAACCCATCATTAATTAGTTAAATATAAGGCTACTACTGCATTGCATTTATTACCTGGAAGAGGTAGGCTAGGCCCTATATATACTGTATATATATATCAATCTTGAACAGGATGATCTATTTTGGATGCAATTTGAACGGAGTTGATGGAGAGAGAGAGAGAGACTGCAAGAGAGTGCTCGCGCGTGCACTGGTTTAAAGCAATGATATTTAAGTCATAGGCAGTTTTTAAAATTAAAATAAGGTAACCCCTTGAAAACCAGATGGAGATGGGTAAATTAGATGCGCATTTGGTCCTGTAGCATAGACTATGCTGCAGCAACTGCAGGCCTACCTCGGTAACCGGGTTCCCGCCAACCCTAGTTTCTACGTTATATAGTGGAGAAACTAACGGACTTCTGTGGGGTGCTTAACAGCTTCTAAACGGCTCTCCTTTTTTTTGCCTGCCGTGGTGTGGGTTGACTTTCCAGACAGAGCCAATCATTTGAGGACTGGATCACTAACGGGCCACAGTGACGCTGCTTCCTCTCTGCCTAGCTAAGCCATTGATCGAACAAGTTGCTACCTCCCATACACACACACACACACACACACACACACACACACACACACACACACAGACATACAGACACACACTCACACCGACTCACTCACTCACTCACTTTCATACACACACACAGACTAACAATCACACACACACACCGACACACACAAACACCTACGCATGCAAACACATAGCAACTGACTAACAAACAAACACCCACCCACCTTGTCTTTCTCTGGTCCCACCCACGTCCAATGGACCTTTAAGTATTGCATATGTTCTATCACACCCTAAGTACAGCTCAGTTCCAGCCTCTATGGTCTGTATAATGGGCTATATTAGACTGCAGCTTCCTGTGCAGTAGCATCAGGGAGTCTTTGTCCCTGCATGACTCAGGCAGTAATGGTGGGAAGACTGGAGTGAAAAAGACACGGACATGGAGTGGAGCACTTTGCCATTTGGCACCCCAGGCTTGCAGAAGGAGGATGACAGAAATAGATGAGGCAGGCAGCCAGAAACACAAGGAAAGAAGAAACTCTCTTCAACCAGAGCTCCACATTCAGTTAGTGGAGTGAAAGAACACAGCAACATTCATCTGACAAATGTTGATATAACCTGCAGAAATGCTTTGTGTAGCACATATTTTGACAAATATTCCATTCCTGTCAAAGCCATACGTATTTATACAAAGCCTCAAGGCCCCAGACCCACCCGAACCCCCTTGCCCCAAACCCAGGCTGTCAGAATGGAGAGCCTTGTAAAACCTGGTGCTTGGACCAACAGGCCAGTTTAATCTACACTGGCTCATATCATGTTTTCATAATGCCAGAACAACGCCCCAACAGTCCTGACTCCATCCCTATTCCCCTGCATTACTCAGCACTTGGATGTTAAACACAGTAATATTTTCTCTTGGCTTACGCTGAGGCAAGGCGGGGATAAGTAATGAGATTTCGCCAGGGGCGACGAAGAGAGCTCTCAGGTTGTACAACCTCTCAACACTCTTGTTTTAAGTGTGCTCTTCTCACACACGCCCCACCTCTTCTCTCTCTCTCTCTCTCTCTCTCTCTCTCTCTCTCTCTCTCTCTCTCTCTGTCTCTCTGTCTCTGTTTCTCTCACTGTTTCTGCAGCAGTGCCAAACATAGACCCATGCAGGAGTTTATTCATGATGGAGCTTTAGAGTCATGCTCAAAAACCCTTAACCTTGAAAGATGTTTCCTTATTTCTCTTTTTAACAAGCCAGGGTGTGGGGTATATGGAGATGGGTTTTCTGCTCTTGAAGCATAAAGTAAGGTTTGTCAACAGTCTGTGATTGAGATGAATCTCCTTGGCTACAGTAGCTTAGGTCTGCTCCGTCCCCAGACAGCCTTGCAGGCAGCCTGCCTCTCTATCATCAGCCCTGGCTGACTGTCTATCGTTCAGACCAACTCATTATGCGGTCAGTTGGCTTGTGGATGGATGCCAGATCTGGGAGGTTGATTCAGGCTAATCTGACGGCTCGTCAAGGGAGGAGACCCAGGGCAGCAGCTCCAGCCTGGCCCCTGAAGGTCAGTCACGGTAGGGCCCTTCTTAACCAACTTGGATGGAGGATGTGAGCAGGGTGTGTGTGTGGCTCTATCCTCTCCCACTCACCTTCCCTGTACACCTGCACTTTTGCACACTGGCAATGGTAGCAACCCCAGCTGCTATGGTAGCAACACCAGCTGCTATGGCATTTCAGGCTAGCCTGGTACAAGGCCTTCATCATTACCCTTACAGTAATGACGGGGGCACTGACATGCCCTTAAGCACAAATGAGTGGGAAGGGTGCCATAGTACACAGCTTTCATACTCTGCCCTGCCTCCCTCTCTCCCTCACCTCTCTCGCTACTTCTCTCATCTCCTTCTCTCTCTCCACCCCCCCGCCTCATTCTCTCTCTCCACCCCCCCCGCCTCGTTCTCTCTCTCCACCCCCCCCCCTGCCTCGTTCTCTCTCTCCACCCCCCCCCCCCCCCCCCCCGCCTCGTTCTCTCTCTCCACCCCCCTGCCTCGTTCTCTCTCTCCACCCCCCCGCCTCGTTCTCTCTCTCCACCCCCCTGCCTCATTCTCTCTCTCCACCCACCCCCCCGCCTCGTTCTCTCTCTCTCTTGCTGTCCCTTTCTTTCTTTTCCTCCCCCCCCCCTCACTCCTCGGGTTCCTGACCTTAATAGCACTCTCTTTCCTGTGTGACTATATTTATACAGGAATCCAAGAAGCACAACACACACAAACACACCTGCCGTGTAGAATCTCTCATCTGTCTGACATCTGTGCTCTAGGAGGGCTTTTTAAAAGTTGTGTGCCTGGATTGGAGCATTCAGTGTAGAGACATGTGACGTGGGTTTCTGGGATTTGTTCAACACTAGTTTAGGTTTTCAATCGAAGATGACATACAGTACTTGGATAAGGAGGCTGTTGTCTTTGTCCCATATGCTGTCACTTCCTCCCTCTGGGATCCACTCTTTACTTGAGGGTTCTAGGCCCAGATTTGAATTTGCCATCCCTATAGATATGGAGCATTTCTATCGATCCTACAGTATTGGAGGAACCCATCTCTTCTATCCTATAGTGTGGTGAGCCTAGTGGAACAGCACAGTTGGCTACTGGCTGTCCCTTGCCATTATCTCTTCCTGGTCTACTGGAAGTGAATTAATGTCTAATCTCTCCAAATGTCACTCACCGCAGAGTAATACCATTTTAATGGAAATGCAGGTCCGTAGAGAGAACCTGCTTTTGGGGAGAAAAAATGATTTCTCTGTTATCAGCCATCCTCATCCCACTGTAACCCCCCCCCCCCCCCCCCACACACACACACACAAACACATCAGAAACATACGCATGCATCCTGTCTTGGTTCGGCAGAGCTCACACCCTGAGATTGTGTCTCCTTTGGGTTGTGCGTGACACAAATGAATGCAAAGTGAAAGCAGCCAACTGTTTTCTGAGGGTGTCAGTACTAGAGATGGTGTGCAGGTCCTGTCTGCTTTCTGCAGTCGTTGTCTTTCTTTAACACAGCAGACTAGGTAGAAACAAAACCTTGTCACGAAAGCACCGCTTCTGCTTATTTTTCTTTTAGGAACAGCAAAGAAAGAACTGCTGAGGCTTGCCAAAGAAAAAATACTTTATCTTTGGTTTCCTAGTGGCCTGTAGCGATGTATTGTATTTTTAATAAGGTTGATATTTTGTTTACGCCAATGCTGACTCTCACAGAATGGAGGGGAGAGGAGTTTTTACTCATTTTATTCTCTCAAATGACGTAGACAATCAGAGATGGCAGCATCTCACGATGGGACAGATCTCTCTTCTGAAAAGAACAGCAGGCTTTTGGGCCGACGCCAACACAAACTATAGCTTCACAGTGCCGCAATCATCAGACACATTATTAAACCCTGCTCTGCCCAATTTCAACTAATCTGGTCTGAATTGGCCGGGTTCACTGGGGAATTGATTCGACGGGCCTGAGGGCTCTCCCGTAAATTGCAATGCTAATGGCAGCGCTGAATCGGCCTCTGCCCCTGATAAAGGCTGATTTAATGGAGATTTACTTTGTGATCATTTATCAGCCACGGACAGGCGGAAGGTACACCCCCACATCTATAAAACACACGCCTGCACGCACGCACACAAACAAACTCCCCCAGCAAGCAAGGATGGGTTGAAACTCTGTTGGGTTGATGATGTCTCTTCCCTTTTGGCTTCAGTGATCATTGACTGTAAGGACAGTAAGAAGAACACACAGTGAGATGTAAAAGGTTGTTTTGTCTCGACTTCTCCCTCTCTAGTGTATTGATGCTGTCCTCCTTGTGATCTCACCTGACCAGAGCTGTCTGTCTTCCTTTGTCCATCTCATCCTTCTCTTTTCCTAGGGACCCCCTCTGTCTCTCTCCCCCCCCCCCCCCCCCCCCCCCCCCTCATCATGGATCTGCTGAGGTCACCATTAAAGCAGTCTCCAGTATCCATTTAGACACACTATGCATGTGTGCGTGGGCAGACATGGTCAACCCTCTTGTCTTTGTCCAGATTAAACCATGCCAAAAGCATTGCTACTGAATGAAACGATATGGTGTAAACATACTGCTGCTGAAGTTTGGCAGGTGACTCATTTGCCTTTAAAACCCACTGTGATGATCTATCTCCTCATTAGAGAAAATGGAGAAACTCCACATGCAACTCCTTCAGCTCATTTCTTTGCTTTCTCCTTCTCCAATTAAATCCGAGCTCTGTCCTATTTTCAGCCCTTTTACACCATTTGAAGATGTACTCTTATTCTAGTCAAAGACATCAATGTTCTTCTCTTCTCAGATATTGAACAAGGTGTTTTGAAGCTGTACCAAAGCTTAATGGGCTACAGTATCCATCTCTATCTAGCCTACTTTCCTCTGCTCCAACCCTTTTCCTCGCAGCCAGTTAGATATGCTTTCCACTCTCTAAACAGTGGATGTGATGTTCCCCTGGCTTTGTGCTATCCTGCTGTCTGGGTAATGCTATAATTATCCCCCCCTTGCGCTGGGTTAATGAGGCTCTGAGTGAAGACCGAGACAGAGAGGCAGGCCATGTATTTACCTCCACACTGATACCACTAGCACACTGTTCTGTTCTCCTCACACTAATCACAGGGCACCATCCACCCACACCATGAGGACCGGCATGCAGGGGTGGAGGGGTCCTTAGTGACGACACTGGAGGGCTGGTTGTGGAGCAGGTTGAGCTAGAGGTTCTAACAGCAGGTTGTTGTAGCTGTTGCTGTGCACCCTCAAGATACCATGGTTGTTGACA
The DNA here is from genome assembly GCF_002021735.2 of Oncorhynchus kisutch. NCBI lineage: Eukaryota > Metazoa > Chordata > Actinopteri > Salmoniformes > Salmonidae > Oncorhynchus > Oncorhynchus kisutch. The sequence goes on from NC_034202.2 coordinate 23,924,096, forward strand.
GGGGATTCTTCTGTAGCCGTGTTGTATGTTACGGATGCTTTGCTATCCAACTCACTACCAAGAGCCTTAGTATAGGTGCCCTTCATACTGCCAGAGACTATTTCTAGAATACTGAAAAGCCCTGAAGACTTCTCCACAACACCAAACCCAACACCCTACTGATGGAATACCTCAATGATTCTCCACACCACTGTTGGAAGACCCTGAGGGTCCTCAATCTCCCCACCATCAAACTCTACACTATATTGGGGGATGTCACTGAGGGTTCTCCTCACATCCTAAACCAGACCCTGGTGTAAGTGAAAGAGCCCTTAGGTGTCCACTGCACTGCCAGATAGGCCATGTCAACTCACACCTTTCCAAACAAGCCCTACTGTCAGTGTCTTTCACATTGCCTGCTCTCCCCGAGCTGGGTTCAGTCTGTGCTGTGGTTTGGTTACGGCATAGAGAGTCAAGTCTTCACAGCTACAGCATAGAGAGTCAAGTCTTCACAGCTACAGCATAGAGAGTCAAGTCTTCACAGCTACAGCATAGAGAGTCAAGTCTTCACAGCTACAGCATAGAGAGTCAAGTCTTCACAGCTACAGCATAGAGAGTCAAGTCTTCACAGCTACGGCATAGAGTCAAGTCTTCACAGCTACAGCATAGAGAGTCAAGTCTTCACAGCTACGGCATAGAGAGTCAAGTCTTCACAGCTACAGCATAGAGTCAAGTCTTCACAGCTACAGCATAGAGAGTCAAGTCTTCACAGCTACAGCATAGAGAGTCAAGTCTTCACAGCTACAGCATAGAGAGTCAAGTCTTCACAGCTACAGCATAGAGAGTCAAGTCTTCACAGCTACAGCATAGAGAGTCAAGTCTTCACAGCTACAGCATAGAGAGTCAAGTCTTCACAGCTACGGCATAGAGAGTCAAGTCTTCACAGCTACAGCATAGAGAGTCAAGTCTTCACAGCTACAGCATAGAGAGTCAAGTCTTCACAGCTACGACATAGAGAGTCAAGTCTTCACAGCTACAGCATAGAGAGTCAAGTCTTCACAGCTACAGCATAGAGAGTCAAGTCTTCACAGCTACAGCATAGAGCCAAGTCTTCACAGCTACAGCATAGAGTCAAGTCTTCACAGCTACGACATAGAGAGTCAAGTCTTCACAGCTACAGCATAGAGAGTCAAGTCTTCACAGCTACAGCATAGAGTCAAGTGTTCATAGAGTCAAGTCTTCACAGCTACGGCATAGAGAGTCAAGTCTTCACAGCTACGGCATAGAGTCAAGTCTTCACAACTACGGCATAGAGAGTCAAGCATGACGAGCGTGACAAAGCCCTAATGCTGGCAGTCTCTGTGTCCATCTCAGTCCCCTTTGCAACAGCTCCTTGAGACACACACACACACACACACACACACACACACACACACACACACACACACACACACACACACACACGCACACACTGGAGTTCAAGATGGCCACCAGATGTGTGCAGCTGTGAGTGCGCTGAATGCTGGTTGTTGAGTTCAACAGTGCCTAGCTGCTGACTACCCCCATTGAGTAAGAACCTGTCATGTCACAAGGAGAAAAACTAAACAAATGAAATATTTTTACTTGCAACAACGTGATCAACTAGCCATGTAACAATTAAGAGACAGAGGTAGCATGGTTCTCTCACGTCTTTCTCACGTGTGTCCTTATGAAGGACAAGCTGTATCTCCACCCATGGTGGTGTTCTCTAAATGGAAAGACGTCCCTTTTTCATGCCTGGGATTCTGTTTACGTCCTTGTGTTGGTGGTGGGACACATGGCTCTGCATGATTTAGTCTCCTGTGTCACATCAGATCACATCAGGCGTGGCAGAGGACTTGTGTCCCCTCACTTTCTCTCCTCCTCTCCTTCCCTCCCCCATCCTTTCATAGAAAGATCAGAGCGTCACCTCTTTCCTCTCCAACGCTCCACAACTCCAGCCTTGTTTATTAACACCATCATTTAAATGCTGATTGGATTAGACACTGAGATCCCAGAGATTGTGACGAGGGGGAGGGTGTGTGTGTGTGTGTGTGTGTCAGTTCCTGTGAGCAAAGCTGAGAATGAATAGAAATAGCTCTGTGTTGAAGTAATCACCCCGGGCCATTGTAACACAGTGGCCGTAGTATCCTGAAAAAGGAAGCCAATGCCAGTGAAGGGCTATCAAGCTGAAATCAATGGTACCCTTTAATTCCGTGCCCCTAGTAAAGATGCTTGGGGATCGATCGGTCTGTCGCCGTCAAGACGTGCACCGACCATTATTAGAGGAGTGGACCGTTGGTCTGTATGAGTGTGCATGAGACAAGGAGCTCTCTGCTCGGTATTCTTCGCACAACCTCTGGTAAAAGAGTCACATCTAGGAGAACTTATTCCAGTATAGATTTATTTGTGTGTATTTGTGTTGTTTTTGTATTCCACTGTACTCTCACAGAAGCCCTCCAGCTGTTGTTTCCAGCTCTACCAGGTGTGCCTGTCCGTAAGGACGCCGGCTGCCCCAGCTGTGCCTGACAATAAATGGAAGGGCAGAGAGGCCCCAGGTGTGTCTGTCAGTAAGATACTTCACAGCCCTGGGTAGACTTGGCAGGTAGCAGGTGCAAGGTTCACCCACGCTTCGCCAGCCGTCTCCAGGGTAACCACTAGCTCCTGGCTGCTCAGCCTATGGAAGGAAGGCTTAGTCACAGCCTTAAAGTACAACTTCACCCCATGTTCATTATCTCCAGCACAATGAATTGTCTACATATGTGAAAATGCCGCATTTCTAGCAAATATCAAGTTAAAAAGTTTTGCCCGATGACATCAACAACATTTTGAACACTATGAGATTTACAGTGTCATGGGGAGCAATAAAAGAATCTCCCTCTGGCTAAACACTCACTGCAGGTTTTGAAAATCAATGTTTTTTAAAAACTTTTAATCCTACCCTTTGATGTCACAGAGAAGCATTTTTGGGGATTGTTCTTATCTTTTTAACCACATATCATAGACACGTGTTGTTTTCACATATGTAGACACTGGTATGGTGCTGGAGATAAGGAATATGAGGTTATAAATTGGCAGAATTGTCCATTATAGCAGAATATATCTCTGTGGGCTCAGCACAATGCTGGTCACAGCCACAGTAGTGATGGTCTTCCTTCATCTCTTTATCTTGTCCCCCGGCTTCTAATGTCCCATCAGAGGCCCAGCCAAGCGACTGGCTGATGGCTGCTGTCTGATGTCTGATGGCCTGAGCCATAGAGCCAATGCTGTGTGGCGGCTCCATTGGGAGCCAGAATGGCGGCTCTCTAATGAAGCAGATAGCAATGCTACAGGGCCCGTGGCGGACAATGATGAGCCTCTGGCCTCATCAGCTTCTCCCCATGACTGTCTGCAGGTTGGAATGGGTCTGCCCATGCAGGGGGAATACTTCAACCATGTCGTTTTTTTCTCATGGCTTTATACTCCTATCAGAGTGCCTGATAAAACATATTCATGTCTAATAGCTGTTTATTTTATTGTGTTTGTGTCTGTTTATGAAAATTCATTAGACCGATTTACTTTTGCCAATATGAGGTAGACAGTCACCAGTGGCGATCAGAGCATAAGAGAGTTAAGTATTATCTTGGAAATCTGGTTAGCTGTTAGGTAGCCTCTCTAAGTAGACATGGAGTGTGTCAGTGATGTGGATGCTCTCTGAACTGCCTGTAGCCTGTGACTGACTGACTGTGGCTCTTCATAGACTGCCACTGCGTTCACACTCCACTGCATCCTCTCTGACCCCCCCCCCCCCCCGCCCCCTCATTGGTCGCCTCGCCTGGTCGCCTGGACCCTGTTTGTTGACAGACAGGGATTAACAGATAAATGAGCATCTAATTGAGCTCTATTAGGACAATGAATCACTCTAGTCCATGAGTAAACAGACACACATAGGCACACACTCATTCACACACACCCACATGCACGTGCTCATGCACACACATATACACGTACGCACACTCTCATAAGCACACATACCATGCATCTCAGATGACTGGCCACAGTTGTGTGCATGGATGTGTTAGTGTCGGATGAAAAGGGGACAACAGCATGTTGTGTGTTAGGGATTGGGGTCAATTCCACAAATTCAATTGTAATTAAAGTCTCTCTCCATGTAAATTCCATGTAATTCAATTCAAATTCCAGGTGTGTCTTTATATTGAGGTATAATTCAATTCATCTGAATTCCAATGTTGGGTCAATTCCAAGAATCCAACAATTCCACAAATGCAAATTCAATTCAGTCCGATCATGTCACTGTTCAGACTGCCTAGCTATACTGGAAATATAGGAATACAGGTTGAAATGGTTAAAAAACAAATCCTACAGTACATGTTTGATATTATGTGAATTCATTACATTAACTGGGAAATGTAGAAATATTGAATTCTAATGCTATTCAATTCCAAAAATGAAGTGTTTTTTTCTATTCCAACACTCCGAGTCGGTATTCAGGTAATAATATGGAATTTCTCTCGACCACAAATTGGGGAAAACAAACAAATTATTTCCCACCGACCCCCAGTTTAAAAGAGCCAACTTTGTTGTACATTTTTTGTTATACAAAAATAAGAAAAAGGATGAAAAGTGTTGTTCAATATACATGTAACCAGGTAAATCCTGACCTACGGTTCACAATGCTCCCACGTAGGGAAATAGAGCCTGAGAGAAGAGCCCTGTGGCTTCAGGCTATTCGGCTTTGGAAACCTGGGGACCCGGTGTCCAAGTAGCTATGTGTGTGGAAAACAAGAATGGCAATTTCCAATTAAATTGGAATTTCCCCCAGCCCTGTTGTGTTTATGTGTGTTTGCGCAAATGTGCGAGTTCGAGTTAGATAATTGGCGGTTGACGAGTCATTCATGATAGTGATGGTATAGTATGTGTGTTTGCATGTGACATATGTTCTGTATTATATCATGGGCCTGGATGCACAAGCCACACTGTTCCCCAGGCTTAGATTTACAGAACTAACAGAACAGTGTCATGCTCTTACTGCTCATACTAATGTTCTTACTCAGTACAATGCAGTAGAGTTAGATTATGTTGATCTCATTGGGGGCTAAGATCGCTTTAGCATGAAGACCCATGACTCTTTAAAGAAGACAGTGAAATGGTACAGTGGTATGTCACCAAATAAACACAAACATCACTTGCTCTTTTCTCAGCCTTTCTGACCTCGCTTTCCCAGTCCGTGGCCCTCATAGTACACTAATGCAGCTACAATGCCACTGTATGCTATGTATCAAACCTCCCACTTATGTTTTAGTGAATAGCTACAGATGGGGAGAGGAAGGATGTGGGGAGGATAATTCCCAGTGGGGATGCTGGAAGGTGATGGGAACGAGGTTAGTGGGGGTTGAATGCTGACATTAACCTTAAATCCCATTGACCCTGAAGCTGATTATGTGAAACAGGCTCTGGCCAGCATGGCCCAGCTGGAGAGGAACTGCCCCCCCCGTCCCCTCTCTGTGATGCCTCACCTGTGGCTCCATAACGTCCCTCATAACTTCCTATTCATCCTCTAATCTGCGTAGTGCTGGACCCACACTAACAGGCTTTCTCCTTCTCCTGTTCTCACTCTCATTTCCACATTAGAATCCAACCCCTCTCTCATTCTCCTGCTCCCCTCTCTCTCTCTTTTATGTATTAACTGGGATGTGGTTTATCATGGATCAAGTGTTGTCAAGTGCTACATCTCATCAAACGCTGTGTGTGCGTGTGTGTGTGTGTCGGTCGGCTCGGCTCTGCCCTTCATGTGTAATTAAGTAGCTGGCTTAATTGAACAAATTGTTCTGTCTTTGTTCCGGGTCAGTGACTCCACATGCATTGATGGAGGAAGAGGGAGATCGGCAGCGTGTGTCACCGCCGATTAGCATGTGTTAGAGGGGGAAAGAGAGCTGGACTTTTGCATTGCCTGATGTCTTTAGGTGTGTGAAGAGAGAGGGTGATTCAGGCTGAAAAAACTCCTTGTTAAGCCTGTCTCATGCTTCCCAGTCTAAATAATTAGCACATATATTATTACAACATTTTGGGACGTTTTCGTTTGTTTTGGTGTTCGGCAGGTTTTTTTTGGGCTGTTCTCGCACACATTTTTGTCTTGAGGTAAATCAAAGTTAACCACATGAACCCACGTTACAACGGTTGTGGAGCCTAACTGGCTCACATACACAGCGCGTGAGTTTAAAGTTTGGAGAAGGATCATTTTCACCATAAAAATGCACCTTTCTAATAAAAGCATAACCTGCATAATCACATTTGTGGACACTTTTGATAATGGTGGTTTCCTGCTAATGGAACATTCGCGCTTATAGCCTACTGCTGTGTGCGCATTGTTGCGCTTATAATCTGCAGAAATAGCCTAATAGTTTAAAAACGTTATAACTAAATGTTCTCATCTGTTGCGTAAAACAGGTTCTTTGATGCTAGTGGTTGTATTCATTTTGTAATATTTATTTATTGCACAGAATAGGTCAATGTTTTTACTATGAGGGATAGATAGACATAGCCTAGTGCTAATTGCTGTTCGTTAGGTCCTACTCGTCTTGTTGGCTGACGGAAAGTAAATGTGGACTGTTCTTCCATTATCTTCAATACGCGCCTCGGAATTGTATAAGGATGCATGCAGTTGTGTCCCCGGTGTGTCTATCTTCACTTGTAGCCTGTGAGAAAGAACCGATCATGTGACAGAGAGCCATGTGAGTAAGAGCTGCTTCGGCACACAGCCGGGAGATGGGAATTCTAATCATTATATTCACACAACGGCACAACAGCCACTGGCCGCAAAAGGCATTGATTTTTTTTAGGGGGCATTACGGCCACACAAAGTGGACGCAGCCGGGAAATTCGAGGCATTATCAAGTGCTTGTGAAATTGCGAATGAGAGACTGATGAAATGTGTGCAGCCTGCGCAAATAACAAAGCAGAGCTCATGCCTTTCATGCAACTTTTTTCAAATCATCATTAGAGTCGCATCATGGAGCCTTAGAATGTATTAAAAAAATCTAAACATACAGCCAAACATTTGTATCACAACTAAAGTTACATAAATAACTCTAAATGAAGCATAAAGGAGTACCTGTTTCTTTCACAGCTCAACACAGAATGTGCGCACTCTTTTGTGCGCTACATTTTCTTCATATCATGTTTCTTTTGACCTGTCTAAAATAAAGAATGGATTTATTGTGATGGTTTAGGCTATATTACATGGATTTATTAGACTTTTTTTTTAAATGTAGATGTTCCAAAGGTCTGCTAAATGTGTTTATGTTAATTAACGTTACCATCAGACCGACAGTTATTTGCTTGACCACCGGCTGACAAAAGGTCATGACCGCCACAGCCCTAACTGTGGCCCTATGATGGTGACCTCAGCAAGGCAGACACTGTTCACACAGTAAACAACAATGACAACAACTACCACCTCACGGATGATGTGACACAGGGAGACTAGCTAGCTACCTGCCTTAGGCCAGCATCACCTGCAGGGTTGACGACCTTTCAAGTATCCCTAGGGCACGACTGACCCTCTGAAGTGACTTGTGTTCATAGCCAGAGTGTTCCAAGGTGTACATGAACGTTTTCTCTAAAATTGCAGTACAGCAGTACTGAAGAATTATTCTGGTCTGTTCTATCAGAGCAGTCTAATGTAAATGCTGAGGAATACTTGTCTCATAGTATTAGTTTAATATCATTAATTAGTGCCATTTAGCGAGATACACTGTCATCTCATCTTGTTTCTCAGGTGCTAATCACCATTGTGACGGACAGGAAGGGGAATTACAAACCATAATATATAGCTGGTGAGATGACTAGATGGCTGTCATCCCAAAATAATGACTCCATTAATTAAAATGCCATGTGAAATCTTTCTGACTTCCTGATTGAGTAATGCACTAATTGAATGGGCAGATAATAGGCTGATGGTTTTACAGTACAGTGAAATACCCAACTGGAGTTGCTGCGTTCCCCGTATCCTGAGCTTGCTGTCGTCTTCCACCACATCAGATCAAAGTGCCCTGACTGTCTGACTTTGTTTCGTCTCACAGAGAGTGAAGAAAACACAAGGGAGAGTATTGATGAAGATCAGTGGATTTGAAAAGAGAGAGAGAGAGAGAGAGAGGGAGAGAGAGAGAGAGAATAGAGAGATAAAGGAGAGCTGGTGGAAGAGTGCAGGTAGAGAGAGAGAGGGAAATATGTGTTATGTACTTTATGAGCGAAGAGAAAAACGTTTGTCCTCACTTCATCTATTACTCCAACTGCCAGTCTCTGAAATGTACTGTTTCACCCTTGTATTATGAACCATTAGTGATTTTCCAGCAGCGGGTATTGACTAGTGTGAGAGTGTGTTGTCTGTAGCAACAGTCATTAGTTGTACTGTGCTGGTGGTGCTAACCTGTTGCGATAACATAGGATGACACTGCTGGGTCTCTGTGGGTCTCAGTGTTCTCTCTCTATTCATAGACATGTTCACTTACTCTCTGTTCTCTTCCAACTCCACCTCTTTCCTGTCACCCTCTCCTTCCCTTTCTCCTCTAGCTCTCTCCTCTCGCACACAGGTGAATGCAAATCTATAGGATCTTTGGTCAGGGGACGCATTATAAGCTGAACTGTCATCCACTGACAAGCACACGTACATGCGGGGAGGGGGGGGGGGGGGGGGGGTACTAAGCTAACATAGGGAATTATGGAAAATAAGGGGAATTGTTTTAAGTTTTAAGAGGGTCATACCATGGATCATTTAGCTATTTGATTTACAATTTTAGTACCACTTTAGGTATTCCCAAAAAATATTTCAAAATTATATGATAAAATATAGAATTTTGTCTTTACTACTATAGTCCATAGAAACATATTGAATAACACATTCATAAATTTATGGACTTTGTTGGGTATTCTTTTATTATGTTTATTACTTAGGTTGACACACGGGTGACGCTTGCTAGAAAACTAGCTAAAGTAAGTGCAATTGTATTAGCTGTCATAACGTCATGTTTATCACCTTTGCCCTGAGGGAGTTACATCAGGGACCAAGACCTAGACTTCCAGGACCAAACTGTTTGCATTGTAGCAATCAATTGATTAGAGTGAGAGTGAGTTCACCTGGTCTGCCAGCCCCCAAGGCTGTAGCTGCCAATATGAAGTTAACAGTAAACACATGTTGACTCTGCAGTCTGTTCAGTCTTTGGGTTGGGACCCAGTGGGCTACAGTAGCCTACTCTCTCCCTGATAGGGGTTTTGATCCTTAATGAAAGCAAAGGGGACATAGTGAATGTAATTACACACACAGAGACCCACAGAACAAAGTACAGCATAAATGGTACAGCATGGCCAGGGTCACTAATAAATGGAAATATATCCTTATATGCATGGAGGACTAAAACGATTTAAAACTACGAACGATGACACCTTTTGGTTCCATTACCCGTGAATATTGAGCCTTCATCAGAAGTCAAGCGGTGGATCAGTAACTTCCTGTCCTCTCTAAGGGTGGTCATTAATATAACCGAGCGCTGCTTTTACAATGGCATTAAGAGCTTAACCATGGGATAGGATCATCCTTTTCAACAGCTTTTAGTTTTCCTGACTGTGGGACAGTTTCTCTCTCAGAAGTGCCTCCTGAGATCCATACCTACATTATATAAATCTCTCTCTCTCTCTCGTCTCTCTCTCTCTCTCTCTCTCTCTCTCTCTCTCTCTCTCTCTCTCTCTCTCTCTCTCTCTCTCTCTCTCTCTCTCTCTCTCTCTGTCTCTGTCTCTGTCTCTGTCTCTGTCTCTGTGTGTGTGTGTGAGATGATTTCTTTCAGGGTCATGCCCCATTCATAGACAGGCAGCATGCTGTCAACAGTTGGCTGTTGCCTTAGTCTAACCCACATTTTGATTGAGAAGGAAAGTGAAATAGTAGAGTAATCTGATCGGTTTGGGTCATGTTCCCCTGAGCCAGTAGTATCATCAGGGGAGATTACTACACTGTAAGAGCACGGTGATGGTGGTTTCCAGGGTGGTTTCACTGTAATGACTTGAGAGCCTGGCGACAGTGCTGATGACATGTACAGTAACAAATCAGAACCGCTAACACAAGATGGGAGTCATTCCCACACTGGGGTTGATATGCCTGCAGTAGTATTAGGTTATGCTGTGTGAGTTTGCCTGTTTCCCCAGAGTGACGTGACAATGACAAAAGGAGTTGGCAAGACAGAACAACTAGATCGGGGACCATGCTATACCATGGCAGGCTGAGAAGAAACATAATGCCTGGAGCATAGAGCCAGGCACATCATCAATGACTCACAGGTGTAATATATAATTTAAGACAGTCTTCACACACTAGTAATCATTTTCACATGTCATCAATGACATTGAGGATCTAATGTGCCATTCAAGAGCCAAATCTAATGCAGCGTTAAGGCATAGGCCTACCATCAGATAAGCATATGTGATGCTCCATCCAGACAACGCACACTGAGACGCAATGCAGCAGGACCAGGCTGGATGGATGAGTCATGAGACAGACAGATGGGAAGAGAGGAGTGACTGTGACAGCGGAGGAGAGGAGAGTGACTGTGGCAGCGGAGGAGAGTGACTGTGGCAGCGGAGGAGAGGAGAGTGACTGTGGCAGCGGAGGAGAGGAGAGTGACTGTGACAGCGGAGGAGAGTGACTGTGGCAGTGAAGGATATGAGAGTGACTGTGACAGCAGAGGAGAGTGACTGTGGCAGCGTAGGAGAGTGACTGGCAGCGGAGGAGAGGAGAGTGACTGTGGCAGCGGAGGAGAGGAGAGTGACTGTGGCAGGAGAGGAGAGTGACTGTGACAGCGGAAGAGAGGAGAGTGAATGTGGCAGTGAAGGATATGAGAGTGACTGTGACAGCAGAGGAGAGTGACTGTGGCAGGAGAGGAGAGGGACTGTGGCAGCGGAGGAGAGGAGAGTGACTGTGACAGCGGAGGAGAGTGACTGTGGCAGGAGAGGAGAGTGACTGTGACAGCGGAGGAGAGGAGAGTGACTGTGACAGCGGAGGAGAGTGACTGTGGCAGTGATGGATGGCAGGCTGGATGGATGAGTCATGAGACAGACAGATGGGAAGAGAGGAGTGACTGTGACAGCGGAGGAGAGGAGAGTGACTGTGGCAGCGGAGGAGAGTGACTGGCAGCGGAGGAGAGGAGAGTGACTGTGGCAGCGGAGGAGAGGAGAGTGACTGTGACAGCGGAGGAGAGTGACTGTGGCAGTGAAGGATATGAGAGTGACTGTGACAGCAGAGGAGAGTGACTGTGGCAGCGGAGGAGAGTGACTGTGGCAGGAGAGGAGAGTGACTGTGACAGCGGAAGAGAGGAGAGTGACTGTGGCAGTGAAGGATATGAGAGTGACTGTGACAGCAGAGGAGAGTGACTGTGGCAGGAGAGGAGAGGGACTGTGGCAGCGGAGGAGAAGAGAGTGACTGTGACAGCGGAGGAGAGTGACTGTGGCAGCGGAGGAGAGGAGAGTGACTGTGGCAGTGAAGGATATGAGAGTGACTGTGACAGCAGAGGAGAGTGACTGTGGCAGCGGAGGAGAGGAGAGTGACTGTGGCAGCGGAGGAGAGGAGAGTGACTGTGACAGCAGAGGAGAGTGACTGTGGCAGGAGAGGAGAGTGACTGTGACAGCGGAAGAGAGGAGAGTGACTGTGACAGCGGAAGAGAGGAGAGTGACTGTGGCAGTGAAGGATATGAGAGTGACTGTGACAGCAGAGGAGAGTGACTGTGGCAGGAGAGGAGAGTGACTGTGGCAGTGGAGGAGAGTGACTGTGGCAGGAGAGGAGAGTGACTGTGACAGCGGAAGAGAGGAGAGAGACTGTGGCAGGAGAGGAGAGTGACTGTGACAGCGGAGGAGAGGAGAGTGACTGTGGCAGCGGAGGAGAGGAGAGTGACTGTGACAGCGGAGGAGAGTGACTGTGGCAGTGATGGATGGCAGGCTGGATGGATGAGTCATGAGACAGACAGATGGGAAGAGAGGAGTGACTGTGACAGCGGAGGAGAGGAGAGTGACTGTGGCAGCGGAGGAGAGGAGAGTGACTGTGGCAGTGAAGGATATGAGAGTGACTGTGACAGCAGAGGAGAGTGACTGTGGCAGCGGAGGAGAGTGACTGTGGCAGCGGAGGAGAGGAGAGTGACTGTGACAGCGGAGGAGAGTGACTGTGGCAGGAGAGGAGAGTGACTGTGACAGCGGAAGAGAGGAGAGTGACTGTGGCAGGAGAGTAGAGTGACTGTGACAGCGGAATGGAGGAGAGTGACTGTGGCAGTGAAGGATATGAGAGTGACTGTGACAGCAGAGGAGAGTGACTGTGGCAGGAGAGGAGAGGGACTGTGGCAGCGGAGGAGAGGAGAGTGACTGTGACAGCGGAGGAGAGTGACTGTGGCAGGAGAGGAGAGTGACTGTGACAGCGGAAGAGAGGAGAGTGACTGTGGCAGGAGAGGAGAGTGACTGTGACAGCGGAAGAGAGGAGAGAGACTGTGGCAGGAGAGGAGAGTGACTGTGACAGCGGAAGAGAGGAGAGTGACTGTGGCAGGAGAGGAGAGTGACTGTGACAGCGGAAGAGAGGAGAGTGACTGTGGCAGTGAAGGATATGAGAGTGACTGTGACAGCAGAGGAGGACAGTGACTGACAGCGGAGGAGAGGAGAGTGACTGTGGCAGTGAAGGATATGAGAGTGACTGTGACAGCAGAGGAGAGTGACTGTGGCAGGAGAGGAGAGGGACTGTGGCAGGAGAGGAGAGTGACTGTGGCAGCGGAGGAGAGGAGAGTGACTGTGACAGCGGAGGAGAGAAGAGTGACTGTGACAGCAGAGGAGTGGAGAGTGACTGTGGCAGCAGAGGAGAGGAGAGTGACTGTGGCAGCGGAGGAGAGGAGGGTGACTGGCAGCGGAGGAGAGGAGGGTGATTGTGACAGCAGAGGAGAGTGACTGTGATAGCAGAAGAGAGGAGAGTGACTGTGATAGGAGAGGAGAGTGACTCTGGCAGCGGAGGAGAGGAGAGTGACTCTGGCAGCGGAGGAGAGGAGAGTGACTCTGGCAGCGGAGGAGAGGAGAGTGACTGTGGCAGCGGAGGAGAGGAGGGTGACTGTGGCAGCGGAGGAGAGGGTGACTGTGACAGGAGAGGAGAGTGACTGTGGCAGGAGAGGGGAGTGACTGTGGCAGGAGAGGGGAGTGACTGTGGCAGGAGAGGAGAGTGACTGTGACAGCAGAGGAGAGGAGAATGACTGTGGCAGCGGAGGATAGTGACTGACAGCGGAGGAGAGGAGGGTGACTGGCAGTGGAGGAGAGCAGGGTGACTGTGACAGTGAAGGAGAGGAGAGTGACTGTGGCAGCCGTGGAAAGGAGACTGACTGTGGCAGCGGAGGAGAGGAGAGTGACTGTGATAGGAGAGGAGAGTGACTCTGGCAGCGGAGGAGAGGAGAGTGACTGTGGCAGCGGAGGAGAGGAGGGTGACTGTGGCAGCGGAGGAGAGGGTGACTGTGACAGCAAAGGAGAGTGACTGTGGCAGGAGAGGAGAGTGACTGTGGCAGGAGAGGGGAGTGACTGTGGCAGGAGAGGAGAGTGACTGTGACAGGAGAGGAGAGTGACTGTGACAGCGGAGGAGAGCAGAGAACCTGTAGCAGTGGAGGAGAGTGACTGTGACAGCAGAGGAGAGGAGAATGACTGTGGCAGCGGAGGATAGTGACTGACAGCGGAGGAGAGGAGGGTGACTGGCAGCGGAGGAGAGGAGGGTGACTGTGACAGCGGAGGAGAGGAGAGTGACTGTGGCAGCCGTGGAAAGGAGAGTGACTGTGGCAGCGGAGGAGAGGAGAGTGACTTTGGCAGCGGAGGAGAGTGACTGTGGCAGGAGAGAGGGATTGTGGCAGGAGAGGAGAGGAGAATGACTGTGGCAGCGGAGGAGAGTGACTGACAGCGGAGGAGAGGAGGGTGACTGGCAGCGGAGGAGAGGAGGGTGACTGTGACAAGCGGAGGAGAGGAGAGTGACTGTGGCAGCCGAGGAAAGGAGAGTGACTGTGACAGCAGAGGAGAGGAGAGTGACTGTGACAGCAGAGGAGAGGAGAGTGACTGTGGCAGCGGAGGAGAGGAGAGTGACTGTGGCAGCGGAGGAGAGGAGGGTGACTGACAGGAGAGGAGAGTGACTGTGACAGCGGAGGCGAGTGACTGTGACAGCGGAGGAGAGGAGAGTGACTGTGACAGCGGAGGAGAGGAGAGTGACTGACAGTGGAGGAGAGAAGGGTGACTGTGGCAGCGGAGGAAAGGAAGGTGACTGTGACAGCGGATGAGAGGAGAGTGACTGTGACAGCTGAAGCGAGTGACTGTGACAGCGGAGGAGAGGAGGGTGACTGTGGCAGAGCAGGAGAGGATAGTGACTGTGAAAGGAGAGGAGAGTGACTGCGGCAGTGGAGGAGATGAGGGTGACTGACAGCGGAGGAGAGGAGAGGAGAGTGACTGTGACAGCGGAGGAGAGGAGAGTGACATTGGCAGGAGAGGAGAGTGACTGTGGCAGGAGAGGAGAGTGACTGTGACAGCAGAGGAGAGGAGAGTGACTGTGGCAGGAGAGGAGAGTAACTGTGACAGCGGAGGAGAGTGACTGTGACAGGAGAGGAGAGAGAAAAAAGGTGAAAGCTATGATCCCTTATTGATGTCACTTGTTAAATCCACTTCAATCAGTGTAGATGAAGAAGGATTTTTAAGCCTTGACAATTGAGACTTGGATTGTGTATGTGTGCCATTCAGAGGGTGAATGGGCAAGACAAAATATTAAGTGCCTTTGAAGAGGGTATGATAGTAGGTACCAGGCGCACCGGTTTGTGTCAAGAACTGCAACGCTGCTGGGTTTTTCACGCTCAACAGTTTCCTGTGTGTATCAAGAATGGTCCACCACCCAAAGGACATCCAGCCAACTTGACACAACTGTGGGAAGCATTGGAGTCAACATGGACCAGCATCCCTGTGGAACACTTCCCTTTCTCTTTGTCATGTATTTTTGGCTGCGGTACACAGTGAGCCCCTCTGTAAAGAGGGAAGCGGCTTGGAAATGCTTGGCGTTGGATGTGAGAGCCCCTCTCTGCGTGTGATCCAGGATTTGGTAACAAGCGGTGCCGAGTGGCGTCTTCAGAAGGGATTTGTTTTTAACAACCTCTCTCTCAAAGAGCAGTGTGTCCAAGTGCTCATGAGACAGAAATAACTTGTTAGAGATCTGTCTTGACTGAAGGAGAAGAGGGGACTATCCTTCTCTGAAAATGTTTGTATTCTTTAATTTCCCCCTGCTAGATTGGATGGTTTGCATGTAGAGCAATATCTATATGGATTCTTATAGCTGGAGTCAGAGAGCACAGAGCGAGGATGCTATTAGCCATTACCCTGATGAGAGCTATTTGATTATTTTGTTATTCAGCAATTTTTAGAGGAAGTGTTTAATGTAGCATGAAATACATCCTGCTCTCTCTTTCACACCAACGTGAGATACATAATATTGACATCAGCATTTTCAGAGACGGTTATTTCCAACGGAAGTGGACCCATTTACCTTCAAAGTTGGAGAATTGGGATGAGAAAACATTCTTAGTCAGTAAGGAGAAACAAACATGGTGGAGGTGTATGCAGACAGACATACAGACAGGCTTACCTGGAGGCTGGTGAGAGAGGAGCAGGGAACTTTCAGTGGGGCATGGCCCATTGCAATTACTGTCATCTGGAGTGGAAACCTCCAGAGGACTGACTACTCCTCTGGGACCAGCTGCCTGGGCTGCCATGCCAACCCAATCACTACCCTCCCTCCCAGGGGAGGATGATAGGATCCAAGATGGCTGACTGACTGCTAACTCAGGAACTGGAAACTGGACCGCTGGCACTCTCAGGTGTCCTCTGTCATCTTAAGAGGAAACATTGGATGAATGTTAAATTGAACATTTGTAAAAGCTTATATTCTGGGTTCTGATCGGATGAGAGTGTTGAACTAAGCTCACGAGGCATGTATTAGTTATATTCTTCAAGAATCAATGGTTAGATATTACTCATTTGAAAGTCCAACAATTGATGCAGATTGTCCATGAAACATCAGTGATGGGACTTGGCTGTACTGAACTGTAACATTTCAGAACGGCTGTCTCTTTCACTCTCATATCACAGTTTTCAATGGCATCACGGTTTAGCATTCAAGTACATAGTCAGTCAGAATACAGACAGAAGACAGTGCTGCTATCTCACGGAGCCACTTTTCAAACGGACATGCTCCTCCAACAGAAATGAAGATTCAAGCCCTCATCTCTCAGCCCTCAGTTCATGGCTCAGTCATAACCATAGTTTAAAGTTCATTGTAGATTACTATTTACTTTGTGAGACAAAGTGCAGTGTCTGAGTGTCCTAGGTAGGTAGGTAGGTAGGTAGGTAGGTAGGTAGGTAGGTAGGTGGGTAGGTAGGTAGGTAGGTAGGTAGGTAGGTAGGTAGGTAGGTAGGTAGGTAGGTAGGTAGGTAGGTAGGTAGGTAGGTAGGTAGGTGTTTTAGGAGGCAGATGAGGTGACACATTCACAGATCAGCAGATTCAACCAACGTCCAACATGATTAGATTAGTACAGTATGCCATTTTGTGCAACCGAACATGCATGATTTGATGAGAGAAATGTTTTCCGGGGTGATGCAGAGATTACTCATAAGAAGGAGTTAATGTAGCGGAATAACAGAAAATATATTTCCCACCTGTGCGTTCTTGGATCAGATTAGACCCTGCCTCATTGGAGGAGGAGGAATTAGATGGGACAGGATGAGGAGTTACTGTATTAATACATCATCCTTAATGGAATAGACAGTATAACAGTCATTCCTATCTGATTGCAATCATTGTTACTGTGCTACATTGGGCTCTGCAGTCTCTTATGGAGCATAGTGGCAAACAGTACAGTCAGCTTACTACCAATCGGATATGAGGGTATACAGTTTTTAGGGTTTATGGATTGCATTATTGGTTTGGTCATTGGTCATGATCAGGTACAGTACAGCACTACTGCCTTCTGATCAGATTACAGCTGGATTGTTTTGAGTTATCCAAGCGGTTGGAGTCCGACCTTCAGTTTGACCCCAGTTGATTGCATTGCGTGCTACATAATCAGGCCTCACTGCATCATTGAGATTCATATTTCTACCAGAGGTGCAGTCAACTCCATTTGAATTCCGGTCAATTCAGGAAGTATACTGAAATTCCAATTCCAATTCTCTTCAATGCTTTTCCACGAGGAAACATTGGGAATTGGAATTTGGGATGCTTTCTGAATTGACTGTAATTTAAAAATAATTGACCCAAACCCTGATTTCTGCTCTGTATCAGACTGGGGCTGTGAATGTCCTCTCCAGTAGACTCTCTTAATCTTTAATCTTCTCTGATGGCTATACCTTGACTGTGTGTGTGTGTGTGTGTGTGTGTGTGTGTGTGTGTGTGTGTGTGTGTGTGTGTGTGTGTGTGTGTGTGTGTGTGTGTGTGTGTGTGTGTGTGTGTGTGTGTGTGTGTGTGTGTGTGTGTTTAGGACAGAAGTCAGACACCTCCCCTGCTGGACTACTAGTAATTGTGTCCTGCATTCGTTTGTCTCTCCTGTTTCCGCGGCTCACCAATCAATATATCCCTCCCTCCCCACCACTCTCTCCTCCCCCCACTGACTGATTGATTGACTGGAGGACTGGCTGACTGACTGAAGGCCTGGTACAGAGAGACACAGAGAGCTGAGTGTTATCAGAGACAGAGCAGGCTGCTGGATCAATGTTTCAGCCCCACGCCCACTCCTAATCACCACACAGCACTGAGGGCCTAATTCTGCCGGCCCCTACGCTACCATCGATCAGGGCCCCAACTCTCCACACCCCTATATAGAGAATCAGTGTGCACACACACACATACACACACACACACGCTTGTCTACCCTTCTTACTCTCTCCATCCTTTCATAGGCCTAATGAGGAAGCTCATTATAGCCAAACAAGAGTTGGCCGCTCTGAATATACAATTAGACCTGGGCTTCTTTCAGCTGACTCCAGAACTGCTGCCAGAATATCTTATTGATCTCCTGACTTCAGCTGTTGAACTAACTTGTGTACCTGTGTCGTTAATATAGAGTACTCACAACAGGCCCTAGTGCCCTTGGAGTTGATCAGGATAACTGTTGTTGTGTTTCCATGTTTGTCAATGTTCATGAATACCTTCTTATGAATACCAATCATGGCAAACTGACAGAATGGACTGAGATAATGGACTTCCCAATCTCTAGACTATGGTATGTCTCACTCCCCCTTTCACTCTCCCCCTTCATCCCTCACTCAGTATCGCTTTCTTCCAGCCCTATCTGTCCCCCTCCACCTCCCTCCACCTCTCTCCCCCTCTGTGCAGTGTACTCATTGACACGTGTGTAGGCAGTCTGTGACTGAGTTGTCAGATTGGTTCTTCCCAGTGTGTCAATAAGGTCAGCTGTGCTGTAAGAGTCAGTGCCCATATGTGATCACACATCTGGCATGTACACAGCACGCCCCCATTCTGCCATCTCTGTACCCTGCCATCTTAACAATTACCTTATATGAATGGGCAAAACCATAGATTCAGTGACACCATTCATACCTATGTGAAGAGTCATTAGCACATTTTAAAGCCAAGGAAGTTGGTTAAGATGGCGTTTCATGTGGGAGATTTATGTAGACATCGCATGCATAGTTTGAGCTACTCCAGGAAGTGACATTGCAGGCTAGCTCAGGGCTGCCCCCTCATTGAGTATCTCAAGTTGAAGGCCTACTGGGGTACTACAGGTTGCCATTAGCTACTCAATTTTAAAGAACTTATTTTGTGTGCTATTTTAAAATAATTGCTTCAATGACATTCATCTGGTATAATAGAAGCAATTATTGGCACCAGGATTGCCTTCAAAATGTGTATTTATTTACACGACGCTTGACCACGAAGATTGCGATTTTCCCCTGCCTGCATTACCACGGTTGGCCTTGAACTTTGTGGCTTCAATGAGAGGGGACAGTTGTTCTCCCCTGCAAGTCACTACTCTGCCCCTGACCTGGGTGTACATCTGGGTTCAACACCGAACACTACATGTGTCTGATATCATGTGAAATCTTTATACAAGGGTCAGTTTTAGCCCCTTCGTTGATGTTGTGTAAGACCTGATCAGAATCTAATCACCAGTTATGAAATATATCTACAATATCAAGCTAGGCCTATAGCATGCTAATAAGTATAAGGTACACGAGAATAGAGACATCTAAGGAAAGCTATAACGATATGAATCAAAAACATGCATGTTGATTATTCAATATTTTCAGTTCAGTAGAACGTTTGTTTTGTGAGCTACGTGTGATCATGCGTCTTCATTCATATTTATGTTTGTGTGCGTATGTGCAGTGGTGTAACACAAGGGCCCCCCCAACCATGGAGCAGAGAGCAAAACATTTGCAGTTTTATACATAGCCCTTCTAGTAATTTAATAGGATCTCTGTCGTAAATGCTCAAAGTTCTAGAATGGGGTGAAAATGGCAGGCATATTGCTCAGGAGGAAATCCAAAACAGTGTAATTGGAATTAATAGCAGTAAATCAAATCAAATTTTATTGGTCACATACACATAATAGCAGATGTTATTGCGGGTGTAGCGAAATGCTTGTGTTCCTAGCTCCAAGTATCTAAAACAATTCACAACAATTACACACAAATCTAAAAGTAAACAAATGGAATTAAGAAATATAAATATTAGATTGAGCAATGTCAGAGTAGCATTGACTAAAATACAGTAGAATATAATACAGTATATACAGTACATATGAGATGAGTAAAGCAGTATTTAAATATGATTTAAACATTATTAAAGTGACTAGTGTTCCGTTATTAAAGTGGCCGGTGATTCCAAGTCTATGTATATAGGGCAGCAGCAGGGTTGAGTAACCGGGTGGAAACCCTGGCTATTTAACAGTCTGAGGGCCTTGAGATAGAAGCTGTTTTTCAGTCTCTCTGTCCCAGTTTTGATGCACCTGTACTGACCTCACCTTCTGGATGATAGCGGGGGGAACAGGCAGTGGCTCGGGTGGTTGTTGTCCTTGATGATCTTTTTGGCCTTCCTGTGACATTGGGTGCTGCAGGAGGACAGGTAGTTTGCCCCTGGTGATGCATTGTGCAGACCACACCACCCTCTGGAAAGCCCTGCGGTTGCTGGCGGTGCAGTTGCCGTACCAAACGGTGATACAGCCCAACAGGATGCTCTCAATTGTGCATCTGTAAAAGTTTGTGAGGGTTTTAGGGGCAAAACCAAATTTCTTCAGCCTCCTGAGGTTGAAGAGGCACTGTTGCGCCTTCTTCACCACACTGTCTGTGTGTGTGGACCATTTCAGATAAATTTTTCCACTGTTGTCCCATCGATGTGGATAGGGGCGTGCTCCCTCTGCTGTTTCCTGAAGTCCACGATCAGCTCCTTTGTTTTGTTGACGTTGAGTGAGAGGTCATTTTCCTGGCACCACACCCTCACCTCCTACTTGTAGGCTGTCTCGTCATTGTTGGTAATCAGGCCTACTAATGTTGTGTTGTCTGCAAACTTGATTATTGAGTTGGAGGCATGCGTGGCCACGCAGTCATTGGTGAATAGGGAGCACAGGAGGGGGCTGAGCACGCATCCTTGTGGGGCCCCTGTGTTGAGGATCAGCGAAGTTGAGGTGTTGTTTCATACCTTCACCACCTGGGGGTGGCCCGTCAGGAGGTCCAGGACCCAGTTGCACAGGTTGGGGTTCAGAGCCAGGGCCCCATGCTTAATGATGAACTTGGAGGTTACTATGGTGTTGAATGCTGAGCTATAGTCAATGAACAGCATTCTTTCATAGGTATTCCTCTTGTCCAGATGGGATAGGGCAGTGTGCAGTGCGATGGCGATAACATTGTCTGTGGATCTATTAGGGCGGTAAGCAAATTAGGTAGAGGTGATATGATGGAATAATCGGAAATGTGTAGTTCTGACTTTTTGCTCCCTCAAAACATTTTAGAAAAATAAGCTTTTTATGCATATGGAACATTTCTGGGATCTTTAATTTCACTTTATGTTGCATTTATATTTTCATTCAGTGTAATATTCAAATTCCTAATTCTGTTGTTTCATAGCTAATGTCGTGTTTTTTTCATCAGGCTAATTGAAAATGTTGCTATTTTAGAGAGACTGTAATTTCCTGATAGTTTACTCATTTTGCCATGAGGCTGAGAGAATATTGTTGTTTTAAAGCTTATTTCATATAATTGCAAGGAAAAAAAAGGCTTATAACGTGTTCATATGCTATCTGGGGGGCCCAACCCCCCCACCAAAATAATATATCATTACATATCTTTTCCTGTGGCTGCGTGCTACGCTAGTGTGTGTGTGCGCATGTTTGTATATGAGCCACTCTGGAAAACACGTGTTAGAACAGAAGCGAGGCTTTCTGTGCTAATATAATTAACTAGGGTACTTATCTGGCCAGACAAACAGCAGCTCAATGGATTGAATTAGAATGCAGCATCTTGGCCCTTGGTCCTGACGGGGAAATGAATCACTGTTATCAAGCAGCCAAAAACCTTGAGCTACCAGCCACACAGCAGCACAACTAACTCATATCTGATCAATTAGCAGGCCTCTCTCTCTCTGTGTCCTCTATATATGCTGGTCCAGAACATCATCATGATAGGATCATCAAGATGTGTATGATTGCAAAGACCTATTTGTAACCGTAAAATAATTGCTTGGTAACCCTGTTTGGCTAATTGTTAACCAGAATGTAATCGTTTGACAGCACATTTTGACAAAGAGGAAAGATTGAAATCATGAGCCAACCAAACCCAGCATCTCGTAAAAATTACAGTGTAAGTGTAATTACAGTGCAAATGTGCTTCATTGTGAGCTAATCTTGATTGGGAAATTATGTTTTCACTTCTTAGCACACATGCAGGCAGGCACTGAGAATGGTGTGTCAGTCAACAGAACAGTGCAGGATGAGACCAGGTTTAACAGTACATCAGGCCAGTACTACCCCATCCCACCTTGTAGAGGTGAACCTAGCTCTCCTAAACCATCCTAGCTGATCTTCCTGGCTATGAGAAGCTGTCCCATCCCGTCCCTGTCCTTCCCTGAGGAAGAATACCTAGACGTCATTATCCACCTGGCTATGAGAAGCTATCCCATCCCTTCCCTGTCCTCCCCTGAGGAAGAAGACCTAATGTATTTATCCCCCTGGCTGCCACTCACTGTATTTCCCAGAATTCTCACTAAATTACTTTCTCTGCCTCTGTGATGGAGAAGTAAAAGAAAATGATAAGTCTGGAGTTTGAATATATATATATATCATATAAAATGTCATTTTCTTATAGTATTTTAAAGCAAGGGCCTCTGACAGAGTGAAAAACCTGCTCATTCAGTCAGGAGAAGGAGATAAGAGGAGAGAGATCTACAGAGGAGGTGAAAGGAGAGAGAAAGCAGCTTGCACTTCTACGTTCCGTAATCTATAATTCTGCCATCCAGCTCTGCAAAGGCTAATCTTTTTCTGCAGCACACTTCTGTGTTTCGGATACACACACGTAAAAGCACGCATGCATCCACACACACACACACACACACACACACACACACACACACACACACACACACACACACACACACACACACACACACACACACACACACACACACACACACACACACACACACACACACACACACACACACACTTACATCCAAATGCTGCTGCCTCAAAGACACAATGTGTCAAAGCCTGGAAGGAACCCAGGGTTAATATGATTAGTGATAGAAGGTGAATGATGTTGTCGTTTGCTTATTTTTTATCTCTGTGTTGATGTCATATGAATAAAACAAATCATTCCCTCGTTATGTCATGATCACTACATAGCTAACGTTGTTTTGCCGAGATCACAAAATAATCAATACTAAGTACAGTGCCACACATCATTCATTTGTTCAGCTGCACGATAACCACCTCGTCAAGGAACCCTATGGCTGCGTTGAGTGCAATGTGGGGCATTTAAGCCCTGAACAATGCCTGACAGGCAGCCATGTCTCCCATGCTGCGTGCTGCCCCCAAGACCACAGCCAATCACATGCTAGTTAGCTAGGTAGTCTTATTAGTTAGCTATGTAGCTAGCTAGCATGCTAGCTATCTATGCTGGTTGTTAGCTTGCATAACTGATATGTATATAATTATGTGACCCGATTCAGGAAACTAGGCGTATGTCGCAAGTCACGACTTCACAGGAGAACTGTTTGAATGTAAAAAAATTATAATAATCTAAAAATTGTGTGAACTTTCAAACATGTGAACTTTCATGTGCCTTATCAAACTGGTATGCCATTTGTAAATACGTTAAATTACGAACCTAGTGGGTTTAGCCACAGAAAAAGTGGGCGAACCTTCCCGCTAGCCATGATTGGCCATGATTGGAGATAACGAGTTTGCTGGACATGCCGAGAGATGAGTTTGGATTGGTCTACCATATAGCACGCGTCTGTCTATTGGAGCTGGTCAGTATGTCTAGGTAATTGTGTCAAACGTGGCTCAAATTTTTTTTTATTGCGTAGTAAAACGGCATATACCTAATGTCAAGTTAAAGTGTACTGTTAGCTAGCTAACGTTAGCTGGCTGGCTCACTAGCTATCGTTATGTGTATGCTCTCCACTTCCTGGAGGACCGAGTTTTGAAATCAGTGGAATTTGAGTATGATTGCTAGCAAACACCGGTCTGGATTACGTCAGACAGGAGACGTGTCCAACCATAATGTATACTGGTAAGATAGTCTAGCTAGCTACATTTTCAGATATTACACGTTTCAAATTTTTACAGAAAGTGGTTTAATTTCAAGTCTACTGTTAGCTAGCTAACGTTAGCTGGTTGGGTCGCTAGCTAACGTTATGTGTATGATCTTATTCTTCGTATCTCAGACACATTTGCTTGACTAGTTATAGCCATAGAACCTGGTTGGTTAGCTACCTGCATGTTCATGCAAGGTACATGACTCCACTCTAATTTTGACAAAGTATTTTCATTTCAAGTTAGTGTACTGTTAGCTAGCTAACTTTAGCTGGCTGGCTCACTAACTAACATTATGTCATGTGTTGGGATTCATTGTTTACCTAGCTAGCTATCTAGCTACATGTCTTAACAAAAGACTCTCGTCTTAGTGTGCCAGAGCACAGAATAACGGATTCATTTTTTAACACTCAACACCCGTTGAATATGTCCGGTGTCAGGAAACATCGGCAACAAAGCGTGATTCAATTCTTGCCAGCAGCACTGTTACAGCCACCAACGCTCTGGATAACATGAAAACTGCCTAACCAGCTCTGCTAGAGGGAGTAACATGATCAGAGTGGCGTGTTCTTTCATTATGTGTCTGGAAGTAGCTAGCCAATGTTAGCCAGTTAGCTTGAGTGCTTGACTGTCGTTGTGAGGTCAGAGCTTTCGGAAAAGAAACGTACTTATTGGCCAGAGCGTCCAGTGTGCGCTCTGAACACGAAACACTCTGAATTTAGGAACGGACAATCTGACAGCACAGTTGCAGTCACCAACGCTCTGGATAACATAACAGCCCGAACCAGCTCTGCTAGGGCGAGTAATGTTCAGTGAGCTGTTCTCTCTCTCAATATCTGGAAGTATCTGGCAAGTTAGTACAGAACACTCAG
Organism: Oncorhynchus kisutch; assembly: GCF_002021735.2. Taxonomy (NCBI): domain Eukaryota; kingdom Metazoa; phylum Chordata; class Actinopteri; order Salmoniformes; family Salmonidae; genus Oncorhynchus; species Oncorhynchus kisutch. The sequence goes on from NC_034202.2 coordinate 23,948,811, forward strand.
ATCAAACCTTAAAGAGATGGGTGGGGCTAAGGCTTAAGAGGGTGTGAACAACGCTGAATAGGTGTAGACAAAGAAGGGTTCCAATAGTAGTACCAAAACATTGAAAGACGGTTTTCTCAAAAGTGAGTTTACAAGTTGATCAACTTTCAAAGCAAAATTACTTTCCCATTGTTTCCTCAAATACAGTAGATTATATACCATTTTGTAGCTCTGAGTCTCTACTTTTATCCAATGTAAAAAACAGAAATTCAAATGTTGCTACATAAAACTGAATCCAGGTGGTGAGTCACATATGTGTATAATTATAAGGGACACTTCATGTTCTCAATTTCAGCCTCAGAGGCTGATGAATCAGGAGGCAGCCTTGTAGACGGTTTCATAGGTGAGGCTCCTTGCAGGCAGATTAACTGTCAGTACTTTCTAGGCTGATGCATATAATCCAGAATGGATGAGCTCTATTCCTGGCAGGCTGATCAGATTCAGTAGCAGCCTCCGATGCTATTGAATCTGATCAGCCTGCCAGGAAAAGAGCGCACCCACTCTTGATCATATACATATGGCACTGACTGAAATTTGATCAGTTATGCAAACTAACAACCACCATAGATGGCAAGCTAACAAGTGGTGGCAGGTAGCCTAGTGGTTAGAGCGTTTGGCCAGTTGCTAGATCGAATCCCCGAGCCGAAATGGTAAAAGTCTATCGTTCTGCCCCTGAACAAGGCAGTTCACAGTTCACTGTTCCTAGGCCATCATTGTAATTAAGAATTTGATCTTAACTGACTTGCCTAGTTAAATAAAGGTTTAAAAAAAAACAGGGCTAGCTCGCTCACTCCTAAAACTAGCCAAGTTAGCTGTGTTGTTGCTTGCATGCGATTGGCTGTGGTCTAGTCGGCTCTAAACAAAAGTGACTAGGAGTAACGAGTAGGATTCGTACATGATGTGGTGAGGTTACTATTGTCCAGGAGAATGTGTTTGCAGAAAGTTTTCTGAAAGAACGAGGCTGAACAAGGCTGAAAGAGCTACAGTGAGTCTAAGTCATGATGTACTGTTTTTTCCCATTGTCATCCCTAGTTTGGGGAACATAGTTCACCATCAGCTCTTACATGGTGTTTTTTTCTATAGCTGTGTCTCAGTCACAGGAGGCCGGTGAGGGGAGGACGGCTTATAATAATGGCTGGAATGGAGTTTAATGGAATGGTATCAAACTCATGGAAATCATTTATTTGATACCATTCCATTAATCCGTTCCAGCCATTACTATCAGCCCATCCTCCCCAACTAAGTAGCCGTCAGCCGCCTGTGGCTCATTTAATGGTTCTTCATATCCAGCCAATGGGGTTAATCATTACTTGACGGTCATTGCTGGCCAGGGAGAGACAATGAGGTCCCTTTTTCTGCTGACTTTCCATTTAGAGTAAATGTATGTTAAACCCCATCATGCCCAATCTCACCCCAAAGCCACAGAGCACAGCTTTACCCTGGCTGGCTGGCTGGCTGCCTGGTGATGATGCATGAAGCTGATGTGTGTTCCAGCCATGGTCACATACTCAATATGTGCATTCTGAGTGGACTACTGGACATACTGGAGCCTACTGGGAGCACACAGAGTACCTGTGCTTCATTAGGCCAGTTTATCCTCACTGAGCCCCAAGCATGTATAACTCCATTCCCCTGGCAAATGAACAACATGGCCGACTACTGATGGGGCTAGATGGTTCATAAGACCCATAGAAACGGCTATAGAGAATTAGTGGAGATGCAAATGAACTGCTGTGTTGATTGCTGATGGGCTAGATGGTTCACAAGACCCATAGAAACGGCTATAGAGAATTAGTGGAGATGCAAATGAACTGCTGTGTTGATTGCTGATGGGCTAGATGGTTCACAAGAGCCATGGAAACGGCTATAGAGGATTAGTGGACATGCAAATTAACTGCTGTGTTGATTGCTGATGGTGAGGACACTCTAGGGTAGAGGTTACAGGTGACTAGATATACTGTAGAATATATTATACACTGGTTCATTTGGGGAATATGTGAGATATTCCTATGCACTCTCCCTACAGTGTATAAGACTCTTAATAATCTGAAGTGATGTAGGGTAATGTGTTGATTAAAATTGCATGCTGCCTGCTCTGCTCCAGTATTAATGTATGCTGGCTCATTCCTATCATATCTCTTCCATCCATCTCCTGGGGTTCTGCTTGTTATGCTGGTAGTGTGTGTGCGTGTGCGTGTGCGAGAGAGCTGCCAGCCCACACACAGAGTGAGTTAAGGCAGCATCGTCACTCCCAGATCCTGGCTGTGTAACGTATCACTGTGGGAGCAGCTGGGAGACAACAGGAGAGCTGAGCTTCTCGGTCATGCTCTCTAGATATAAGACAGAGGAAGGAGAGTGAGAGAGAGATAGTTGCGCCACTGTCGGTGAGGATGCCCCCCGGGCACAGTTATCTTGGGTGTTACAACATGGGCATACTAACGGGAGCTGAGACCAGAGAAGCCCAGTTGTTACTCCCTAGGCAATAGGGTTATTCATTGCAGTGTTTATCCATCTACTGTATCTTGTTGTTGTCTCAGTATTTCTCTCCTCCTTCATTATCCGTCCTTACTATCCATCCACCTACATGTATATACATTACCAGGGACTGGTTGTACAATTAGTCAGAGATTCATGCTATTCGCACAAACATGCCTGTCCTCCTTACATGTTCACAGGCATATAGTTAGGTGACTCACACCGATTCCAAATGCCAGTGGCTGCCAACAGGGGAGAGTCATGTGTCCATAACACAGCATGCCATTTTGCACATTCTCTCTTTAACCCTGTTGTGTGGCAGTTTCCCTCTGTAGTCCCATAATCCCTAGGTAATGCAGTCTCACAGCCAGGACACCTCCTGCAGAGAGGCTTGGCAGGGACAAACAGACAGAAACACTGAGTCAGAAATACAGACAGACAGGCAGACAGACAAAGTATTCATATATTCAGTCCTCTGGCTATTTGGGTGCTCTCTAACTCTCTGGACCCCCCCCCCCCCCCCCCCACACACACACACACTGACCCACACTGATGAATTGCTTGTTTTCTGCAACTTGCTGAAGTGCCCTTATTGCATGTGCTGTGATAGACTCTGGGTGTCTGTTCTAGAATAACAGCAAGAAGGTTGAAAGGAGGACTGTGAGTGCATGGCCCCCTCTCACCCCCCTCCTCAAACACACACACACACACACACACACACACACACACACACACACACACACACACACACACACACACACACACACACACACACACACACACACACACACACACACACACACACACACACACACACACACACACACACCTCAGATTTCAATTCAATCAGAAAATCTGAGACGATTGCCAACTTTAGGACCACCCTGACTCATGCTTCTCTTCCTTTACGAATTCATTGTTTAATCTCTCCAGGTGAAATGAGGTGTTTTCTTGAGGAATATGCCTTTGTCTCCTCTGCAGCTGCTCCCCAACTTTCCCCACAAAGACTCTGTCCTTTTCAACTCTGTGGTCACAGGCCTGTTTTTGAGTAATGGTTTAGATAGCACCGCTGTTATTGCCTTTTTCTCTGCAGCTATTTCCTGTTCCAATGGCCAAGACCGCACAGCCAAGATTGCAATGTGGAGGTCATCTCGCTTTCCCCATCCTCCTCTCTCTCTCTCTCCCCCCCCCCCAAAAAAAATCACCCTGGCTGTGTTTGGCCCTGTCTGGCCTTTCTTGTTAAGCCCTGTCAGCTAGCAGCAGTCTGACGGGAAGGGTTTGTACTTAGGAGGAAAAGGACACTTAGAGTACTGTGGCGGATCTTCTGATCTGACTGGAATAGAATGCTACAGTCGCTAACTTCACTAAAAACACCAAGGCACAGTTAACTGTTGAGTAACATCACTGTACCTGATAGGGAAAAGGGTACGTTTGCACACTGATCTGACAGATGACAATTTACATTCTCTAACCCCGTGGCTGTCTAGGACCTGTGCCTATCGTCCACCACTACCACACCCTAGACAGTTAGACCTTCCAATTCACCCTTTCCATGGATGAGATACGCATGTGTGTAAACTGTGTTGTGAGCCATTCCAAGTCCCCCCTCTCCTCTTCTGAGGAGTGTTTGATCACTTTGATTTGTTCAAACAGAATACAGTTCTCTGTGTTTACAGGGCTTTTCCTGTCTCCACAGGGGTTACCTCAGTTGTACTTTTCATTTATATTTAACGAGCGGCCTGCCAGGCAGCCGACACAAGCACTTGATCCCTCGCCCTCCTCACCCCTCCTCCAGATGGAGCGGCTAAGCGGTTGGAAGGAGGTCAGACTGTGCCTCTGTGTCTGCTGTGCAGTCGGGACTTTAGGAGGAAGAGTTTGACTAGAACTCCACTGTTTCATTCAGCCAGGAGTCTAATGGACATGAATATGTGTCCGCAGGGCCGAAGCTGTAGAGCTGCAGCCTTAGAAGTCAGGCATGAACATAGCAGCCAGTTGTGACTGTTTAGCCGCCTGTCACGGCTCCAGCATCCTCTGAAAGGCGGGTGTTCAAACAGACAGCGCCAGGCGGCTGTGGAGAGGACAGAGGAGGCAGAGGGGTAGAGGGAGGTTAGAGAAGGAGACAGGCAGACAGATGACAGAGGGTCATCTTTCATCTGAGCAGAGGGGACCCTGTGGTGATGCTAGCACTTCTGCTGCTGGCCAGCGACACAACACACAAAGAAGGTTCTGTCTGTACTCCTCTCCTTTCCACTGCCACAGAGCAATGGCCCTGGGGAGAGGTATGTGGATGTCAAACACACACGCACACACACACACATGCACGCACGAACACACACACACACACACACACACACACACACACACACACACACACACACACACACACACACACACACTGTGGTAGAGTAGCGGAGACGTGAGGGTTGGTAGTGCTCTGCTTGTTAGCCTAGCCGGGAACCCCAGTCTGCCAGTGGGTCAGAATGAAGCATTTCTTTAGGAAGAGCCCAGACTCTTTATGAGAGCACCGCTGAGTGCCCAGGCCTGCCAATTAGAGTTCCCCTCTCCAACCCTCCAACCCTAGCCTCCAGAGCCTCTGTTAATTCTGCATTAAGATTCTACTGCTAGCCCTCTCACATCCATAGAGACTGGCCATGTGCCATCACAACACTGCATCCTATACATCTATAGTGGGTCCTCAAAGGGGTTATAAGGAGAAAGTGAGAGGATTGTGTTTATATATTCAGCCTTGGTTGGCTACAGCGGTTAATAGTTCACTATACTGTATCCCTTCATACAGCTGCTGGTCAGAGTATTGCAGTTGGTCGACTGTACCATAGGGAGCAGGTTGGATGGTTTATGTACAGTACTGTATAGCCAATTCTATATCTGGTTCCAATACTATAACCCAAACCAGCACTCCATACCTGCTTTCATGACCTCACCATCATCACTATCCCTATTCTGATGTCAGAAACGGGTCACAATCTACAGAAACAGTCATATTCCTATTTGAGAATTCTCTGGAAGTACTTGGGCAGTTTGGAGAAGCGGAGTAACGGTTCACATGGCTAATTAATTGTGTTTTTTCCCCGATTTTTTTGTTGTTGTTGTACTCCATCAAAGTACTTCATATGAGATTTTAATAGGAGCACTTGGGTGCATTATCTTTTCAAAGCCGCCATGCTTTGCTCTCTTAATAAAGTGGCTTATGGGTTGGAGAAATTGTACAGAGGGAAAAATGGCCTCATGAATGAATTAGTCGTCTGCAACAGATTACTGCGGCAATAAAATCACGTGTTCCTCATCTCGACAGATCAACGTCCCTATATCACATTCACAGCCATGACTCCATTTCCTGCGTGAGATTAAACACTGTTGTGTGTTTCTTTAATCCTCCCCAGACACAGAGAGACAGAGAGAGATGGAGAGAGAAAAAGAGAGTGAGAGAGAGGGGCCTCTGCAACCCTGTAACCTTGCCTGCAGTACTTGCATGACTTATCCTAAACCAGAGACCAAAGTTAGTCAAGATGTGTCTCACCTGCATGTACAGTACATGGTCCTCCACCAATTCAAAAGGTTCTCCATATTTAGGTCCACCTTTATTTTTTACAAATTACTATTGGTTTTCTTTTCCCTCCTGGCTCCCCCATACTATACCTAAAACATCCCCTTCAGGTCCAACTCTTACCTCCAGTATAAATCCCAAATCCCTTTCAGATGCACGACTTTCCAGCCTCCTAAAGCTGCCTCTACAGCCACCGAAAGGAAGGACATCTAAGGTTAACCACTACCTGCCATAAGTGCCTGAGTATAAAAAGCAAACTGCAACGCGAGCAGCAGCAACCTCAGTGGAGCTGAATGTGCAGACATAAAAGTCAAGTGGTGCTACCGTAGCAGAGACCAGACACCCGAGGGGTAAGGGGCTGCTGGAGGGAGACAGACAAGATCAGAAAATAATGGAGTGTATCAAGTGTTTTTCTTTTTCATCTTGGACTTTGGGCTATTACATTTGATGAACTTGGAAACGTGGGGAGAGGTACAGGGAGGGGATCCTGTCTCTCCAGTAGCCATGGTAACAAAACAGTAGGGGTATTGCGGCAGTTAAAAGGGCTGTGGGGTAAATGTGAAACAATCTCCTCGGATGGTTATGTCCCCTACTCTTCTTCCTGATTGTACGCCACGCCCCCTGTGTGGGTGTGACTGGGATCTAGAGAAACAACAAGTCAACATTTCTATTCATGGTTTCATTGGTGTGTGTGTGGTGGAGTCTGTGTTTTAAATTTGATGTGTTGCCTATACATATCATTCCCAAAGACCCTTTAAAGAGTCGTAAGCACTGCTACCCTGTCTTCCAGTTCCATCTGGCACTGAAGCGTTATAGAAATTCGCGATCGAAATGCGAAGGTCATTTCCGATTGAGCTGAGATTCTCAGTGTTTACTGTGAGTGAATGCAGTCTACGCTAACGCGGGAACATGGCCTTTACATTTCAGTCCTGCTGTAACGCTGACCTTCAGTGATACAGATAGAGCCCTTAGGCACAAACACAAATCATCTCAGCCCCAAACAGATGGAAAGGGAGCAAATAACCATGCTCATCTGAGCAACTCAACTGTCACTGAGACAGAAAAACAACTATGATATCTATCTACTCTGCCTTCTGATATACAACACCAAGAGAAGCACAGCAAGAAAACAATGAATAAACAATTAGAAGAGTGTATTAAAGGCTCAGTCCAGCAGCTGAACATGACGGACAGTGTGCAGCGAGCAAAACGTCTAGCTCCGTCTCGGCCTGCTGGCGTCACATACACTTAGCGCCCGTGTTTTTGACAAATCCTATTTTCTGGAGTGGCTACAGCTGATCACCATACAGGGCTTCAATTTCCAGAGATGTATAAAAAGCAAGCATTCACTGACTTCTATTTTTCCTCCCTGGTGAAAATGAAAGAGAGGGACAGCGAGTAGAGAAAGACCGGAGAGGGAAAATAAGTAATCTAACCAGCATGTGGGTCAGTGATCTCATAACCAGCATGTGGGTCAGTGATGTCATAACCAACATGTGGGTCAGTGATGTCATAACCAACATGTGGGTCAGTGATCTCACAACCAACATGTGGGTCAGTGATCTCACAACCAACATGTGGGTCAGTGATGTCATAACCAACATGTGGGTCAGTGATGTCATAACCAACATGTGGGTCAGTGATGTCATAACCAGCATGTGGGTCAGTGATGTCATAACCAACATGTGGGTCAGTGATCTCACAACCAACATGTGGGTCAGTGATCTCACAACCAACATGTGGGTCAGTGATGTCATAACCAACATGTGGGTCAGTGATGTCATAACCAACATGTGGGTCAGTGATGTCATAACCAGCATGTGGGTCAGTGATGTCATAACCAACATGTGGGTCAGTGATGTCATAACCAACATGTGGGTCAGTGATCTCACAACCAACATGTGGGTCAGTGATCTCACAACCAACATGTGGGTCAGTGATCTCACAACCAACATGTGGGTCAGTGATGTCATAACCAGCATGTGGGTCAGTGATGTCATAACCAACATGTGGGTCAGTGATGTCATAACTGCAATAGTGCTTTTATGTTCAGTTCTATCTGCTGCCTCCTATAACACTGATTGTCTCTCCTCCTCCTATAACACTGACTGTCTCTCCTCCTCCTATAACACTGACTGTCTCTCCTCCTCCTATAACACTGATTGTCTCTCCTCCTCCTATAACACTGACTGTCTCTCCTCCTCCTATAACACTGACTGTCTCTCCTCCTCCTATAACACTGACTGTCTCTCCTCCTCCTATAACACTGACTGTCTGTCCTCCTCCTATAACACTGACTGTCCCTCCTCCTCCTATAACACTGACTGTCTCTCCTCCTCCTATAACACTGACTGTCTCTCCTCCTCCTATAACACTGACTGTCTCTCCTCCTCCTATAACACTGACTGTCTCTCCTCCTCCTATAACACTGACTGTCTCTCCTCCTCCTATAACACTGACTGTCTCTCCTCCTCCTATAACACTGACTGTCTCTCCTCCTCCTATAACACTGACTGTCTCTCCTCCTATAACACTGACTGTCTCTCCTCCTCCTATAACACTGACTGTCTCTCCTCCTCCTATAACACTGACTGTCTGTCCTCCTCCTATAACACTGACTGTCTCTCCTCCTCCTATAACACTGACTGTCTCTCCTCCTCTTATAACACTGACTGTCTCTCCTCCTCCTATAACACTGACTGTCTCTCCTCCTCCTATAACACTGACTGTCTGTCCTCCTCCTATAACACTGACTGTCTCTCCTCCTCCTATAACACTGACTGTATCTCCTCCTCCTATAACACTGACTGTCTGTCCTCCTCCTATAACACTGACTGTCTCTCCTCCTCCTATAACACTGACTGTCTGTCCTCCTCCTATAACACTGACTGTCTCTCCTCCTCCTATAACACTGACTGTCTCTCCTCCTATAACACTGACTGTCTCTCCTCCTCCTATAACACTGACTGTCTGTCCTCCTCCTATAACACTGATTGTCTCTCCTCCTCCTATAACACTGACTGTCTCTCCTCCTCCTATAACACTGACTGTCTCTCCTCCTCCTATAACACTGACTGTCTCTCCTCCTCCTATAACACTGACTGTCTCTCCTCCTCCTATAACACTGACTGTCTCTCCTCCTCCTATAACACTGACTGTCTCTCCTCCTCCTATAACACTGACTGTATCTCCTCCTCCTATAACACTGACTGTATCTCCTCCTCCTATAACACTGACTGTATCTCCTCCTCCTATAACACTGACTGTCTCTCCTCCTCCTATAACACTGACTGTCTCTCCTCCTCCTATAACACTGACTGTCTCTCCTCCTCCTATAACACTGATTGTCTCTCCTCCTCCTATAACACTGACTGTCTCTCCTCCTCCTATAACACTGATTGTCTCTCCTCCTCCTATAACACTGACTGTCTCTCCTCCTCCTATAACACTGATTGTCTCTCCTCCTCCTATAACACTGATTGTCTCTCCTCCTCCTATAACACTGACTGTCTCTCCTATAACACCGACTGTCTCTCCTCCTCCTATAACACTGACTGTCTCTCCTCCTCCTATAACACTGACTGTATCTTCTCCTCCTATAACACTGACTGTATATTCTCCTCCTATAACACTGACTGTCTCTCCTCCTCCTATAACACTGACTGTCTCTCCTCCTCCTATAACACTGACTGTCTCTCCTCCTATAACACTGACTGTATCTCCTCCTCCTATAACACTGACTGTATCTTCTCCTCCTATAACACTGACTGTCTCTCCTCCTCCTATAACACTGACTGTCTCTCCTCCTCCTATAACACTGACTGTCTTTTCGCCTCCTATAACACTGACTGTCTCTCCTCCTCCTATAACACTGATTGTCTCTCCTCCTATAACACTGATTGTCTCTCCTCCTATAACACTGACTGTCTCTCCTCCTATAACACTGACTGTCTCTCCTCCTATAACACTGACTGTCTCTCCTCCTATAACACTGACTGTCTCTCCTCCTATAACACTGACTGTCTCTCCTCCTCCTATAACACTGACTGTCTCTCCTCCTCCTATAACACTGACTGTCTCTCCTCCTCCTATAACACTGACTGTCTCTCCTCCTATAACACTGACTGTCTCTCCTCCTCCTATAACACTGACTGTCTCTCCTCCTCCTATAACACTGACTGTCTCTCCTCCTCCTATAACACTGACTGTCTCTCATCCTCCTATAACACTGACTGTCTCTCCTCCTCCTATAACACTGACGGTCTCTCCTCCTCCTATAACACTGACTGTCTCTCCTCCTCCTATAACACTGACTGTCTCTCCTCCTCCTATAACACTGACTGTCTTTTCGCCTCCTATAACACTGACTGTCTCTCCTCCTCCTATAACACTGACGGTCTCTCCTCCTCCTATAACACTGACTGTCTCTCCTCCTCCTATAACACTGACGGTCTCTCCTCCTCCTATAACACTGACTGTCTCTCCTCCTCCTATAACACTGACTGTCTCTCCTCCTCCTATAACACTGACTGTCTCTCCTCCTCCTATAACACTGACTGTATCTTCTCCTCCTATAACACTGACTATATCTTCTCCTCCTATAACACTGACTGTCTCTCCTCCTCCTATAACACTGACTGTCTTTTCGCCTCCTATAACACTGACTGTCTCTCCTCCTCCTATAACACTGACGGTCTCTCCTCCTCCTATAACACTGACTGTCTCTCCTCCTCCTATAACACTGACGGTCTCTCCTCCTCCTATAACACTGACTGTCTCTCCTCCTCCTATAACACTGACTGTCTCTCCTCCTCCTATAACACTGACTGTCTCTCCTCCTCCTATAACACTGACTGTATCTTCTCCTCCTATAACACTGACTATATCTTCTCCTCCTATAACACTGACTGTCTCTCCTCCTCCTATAACACTGACTGTCTCTCCTCCTCCTATAACACTGACTGTCTCTCCTCCTCCTATAACACTGACTGTCTCTCCTCCTCCTATAACACTGACTGTCTCTCCTCCTATAACACTGACTGTCTCTCCTCCTCCTATAACACTGACTGTCTCTCCTCCTATAACACTGACTGTCTCTCCTCCTCCTATAACACTGACTGTCTCTCCTCCTCCTATAACACTGACTGTCTCTCCTCCTCCTATAACACTGACTGTCTCTCCTCCTCCTATAACACTGACGGTCTCTCCTCCTCCTATAACACTGACTGTCTCTCCTCCTCCTATAACACTGAATGTCTCTCCTCCTCCTATAACACTGACTGTCTCTCCTCCTCCTATAACACTGACTGTATCTTCTCCTCCTATAACACTGACTGTCTCTCCTCCTCCTATAACACTGACTGTCTCTCCTCCTCCTATAACACTGACTGTCTTTTCGCCTCCTATAACACTGACTGTATCTTCTCCTCCTATAACACTGACTGTATCTTCTCCTCCTATAACACTGACTGTCTCTCCTCCTCCTATAACACTGACTGTCTCTCCTCCTCTTATAACACTGACTGTCTCTCCTCCTCCTATAACACTGACTGTCTCTCCTCCTCCTATAACACTGACGGTCTCTCCTCCTCCTATAACACTGACTGTCTCTCCTCCTCCTATAACACTGACTGTCTCTCCTCCTCCTATAACACTGACTGTCTCTCCTCCTCCTATAACACTGACTGTATCTTCTCCTCCTATAACGCTGACGGTCTCTTCTCCCCCATCCCCCCTTTCTCTCAGGTAGGCTAATGTACCATTTAATGGCTTAAGACACATAAACCTGACTTGTCATCATGTCCTTGGTCATGGTCAGATTGGTCAATGTTTCAGGTTGTGGTCAATGCTGCAGTCAGTATCAATTAGGTGTTCATGGTCCTGTGTGGCTATGCTACAGTTACGATACACTTGCCCTTTCCAGTAGGTGCTTTATTCTGACAGGGGGCGTTTCCAGCTAGTTACAGTGCTACTGTAGGGTGCTCTAGGGCCTTCCAGCTGGGAGGACAATAGCAGGGGAGAGAAATGCATTAACTTAGTGGCTCTCCCTCTCTTCATCGTTCCCTCTCCCTCCTTCAGAGATCGGCATGAAACAAATGACCTCCCATTGTGCTGATGTAAATCCTCCAACAACAGGTAGGCGTATTTCAAAAAGCCTAAATCAACTGTCGTAGGCGCTGGAGCTGTCTGGGAGTGGAGGGGGCTGGAGCTGTCTGGGAGTGGAGGGGGCTGGAGCTGTCTGGGAGCGGAGGGGGCTGGAGCTGTCTGGGAGCGGAGGGGGCTGGAGCTGTCTGGGAGCGGAGGGGGCTGGAGCTGTCTGGGAGCGGAGGGGGCTGGAGCTGTCTGGGAGTGGAGGGGGCTGGAGCTGTCTGGGAGAGGAGGAGGCTGGAGCTGTCTGGGAGCGGAGGGGGCTGGAGCTGTCTGGGAGCGGAGGGGGCTGGAGCTGTCTGGGAGCAGAGGGGGCTGGAGCTGTCTGGGAGCGGAGGGGGCTGGAGCTGTCTGGGAGCGGAGGGGGCTGGAGCTGTCTGGGAGCGGAGGGGGCTGGAGCTGTCTGGGAGCGGAGGGGGCTGGAGATGTCTGGGAGCGGAGGGGGCTGGAACTGTCTGGGAGCGGAGGGGGCTGTCTGGGAGCGGAGGGGGCTGGAGCTGTCTGGGAGCGGAGGAGGATGTTTGAGAGTGGAGAGGGCTGGAGCTGATGAGGGAGGGAGGGACAGACAAGCAAGCTGAGGCTGGCGGCTGGAGCAGTGGGGATCTAGGATCAGAGAGAGAAGGTCCAGGGCCACTGCAGGGCACATTTCAGGGCTTGTAAAGTGAGGACTGCTCTAAGGAGGCTTACCTACTGGCTCCAGGTCATCTATAAGTCTTTGCTAGGTAGGGCTCCGCCTTATCTCAGCTCACTGGTCACCTTGGCAGCACCCACCCGTAGCACGTGCTCCAGCAGGTATATCTCACTGGTCAGCCCCAAAGCCAATTCCTCCTTTGGCTGCGTTTCCTTCCAGTTCTCTGCTGCCAATGACTGGAACGAATTGCAAAAATCACTGAAGCTGGAGACTTACATCTCCCTCACTAACTTTAAGTATCAGCTGTCAGAGCAGCTCACAGATCATTGCACCTGTATATAGCCCATCTGTAAATAGCCCATCCATCTACCTCATCCACATATTGTTATTTTTCCCTCCTTTGCACCTCAGTATCTTTACTTGCACATTCATTTTCTGCACATCTATCACTCCTGTGTTTAATTGCTAAATTGTACTTACTTAGCCACTACAGCCTATTTATTGCCTTACCTCCCTAATCTTAACTCATTTGCACACACTGTATATAGATTTTTCCTACTGTGTTATTGACTGTAAGTTTGTTTATTCCATGTGTTTTCCTCTGTGTTGTTGTATGTGTCAAACTGCTTTGCTTTATCTTGGCCAGGTCGCAGTTGCAAATGAAAAACTTGTTCTCAACTGGCCTACCTGGTTAAATAAAGGTGAAATGAAATAAGGAGACTGTATGTAGATGGAGAAGGTTGGTGTTTTGATGGCTCATAGCAAGATTGTGTCTGACTGGGGATCTACTATGGAGGATAGTCTAGAAACTAGAGTGTAGTGTGCCCGTTTATAGTGTAAACTGCCAGGCACTTGTGAAGGAAGGTGGATAGGTCTAATCCAGTGACCCTATCAGAGAGATCAGTGGACTGTGTTGTGGCTGTGAGCAGTGTTGATACAGTGTTCTGACTAAACCACCATGACTCCCTCTAACCAGAACCCTTGTAATATTAGTGACAAGATTCCATGTCACACTGGGATAAATGTAACTATTTTGCTCGATAACAACGATGCATAATTTTTTTTAATGGACAGGTACTTTACATTACAAGAGGCAGTGCTCTAGACAATTGTTTTCCTGTGCCAAGTCAGACAACTGAGATGGTAGCCTACGATTTAAAAGTCAGCTATTTCATCTAACATATCCAGGAAATGCATGATTGATATTTTGATGTGCAACCTGTCAAACATGTCCAAATAGCATCCAGAATTATCAGATGTATTTTTGGCTCTTCAGAGGATTTGCCAACAACTTTGTGCATATTGGTCCCTATAGGCTATATTATTCACCAGCTGAGATAGAGGGAACTCTAAAAACCTATCTAGATTGATAACTCTAAATATGATGTTGTTGCTATATAGCCATGTAGGCTAATTGATGAATGTATCGGTAAATGTAGGATAATGTTGTACAAAAAACAAAAACCCACACGCTAGGCCTAGGATACTTGATGCGGACCAGGGATAGGCAACTTTGATGGGGGTGGCGGCCACAAAAGAACTGAACTGATGGGAACTCCAGACAGTCTGACAGCGGTCATACTACAGTAGTGGTGGGATAGCGGTGGATGGGGAGACACAAGAAGCAAAGCCTTGTAGTTGTTACACAGACGTCCAAAGACAACTGGCACCGCTGGACACCTCAGAAAGCCATGTTTTCGAGAGAGAGAGAGAGAGAGGGGAATAGAGGAGGAGACAGAGAACAGAGGTTAGGAGGAACAGGGGATGGACCATTGGAGAAGAGAGGAGTGGACAGCCCAGAGGCCCTATACCTCGCTCACATCTCTGTGGCCATTTTGTTGCTTCTTCCTATTCTCTTTTTTCGCTGTTGTTTTAGCTGTGGTTTTGGAGCGGTTTGACCTTATGTGTCTCTGCCCAGGCCGCTTTGCGCCACGGTCAGGTTAATGTTGGTTGCGGTCTCTCTTTCGCTCTAGTGGTCTTTCTGGTCTCCGTTGGCATGTCTGAGGCCCAGAGCAGAGCAGAGCACAGCTAGAGTGCTTTTACACAGAGAGGTCATGCCACAGAGTTGCTACGGACATTGACACACACACACACACACACACACACACACACACACACACACACACACACACACACACACACACACACACACACACACACACACACACACACACACACACACACACACACACACACACACACACACACAGAACTAGAGAGCCAAGACAACATGTTCTATGCACATAATTTCTCGTGCTTCAGTTGCTCATTTCTCATGTCTTTACAGCCCACTTATTCATACGGCTGGTTGTGGTGGAAACAGAGAATGTTGTTTTAGATTCATCTCCCAACCCAGCCTTCCAGATGAGAGCCAAAGCTCATCATTTCACTGTTTCCCATCCAGATCCCATTGGCCGTCTGTTTATACAGTACCTTTCCCAGTGCTCTGTTCAGCATTTTAATGTGAAAGGCTAAAATACAGTCATGAAATAGATTAGCTATATGTCAATGTGTTATTGCAGTAAATCAAACTGAAGTGTAGTGAATATTAGAATGGTCAGTCGAGAGCATGTGTTGCTCTCTTCCTATATCTCTACCAGATTCTGTGTTCAGATATTCTTCCAGAGATTCCTAGAGAATGAAAGGAGAGCCGCTTGCCATGGATGGTGAGATCTGAGAGTGATCCTGTCAGCATCCCCTGCCCCCTTCTCACGGTCTCTCTCTGTGTCACTGTCTCTTTGGGTTTGTGTTGGATAGTCTCCGCCTGTGTGTGTGCGTGCGTGTGCGTGCGTGTGTGTGTGTGCGTGTGTGTGCGTGTGTGTGTGTGCGTGTGCGTGCGTGCGTGTGTGTGTGCGTGCGTGTGTCCGCTCCAAGTTATTGCGTTTTGGGTTAGTCCGGAGTGGCAGAGGTCAGTGGGAGTCCTTGGAGGAACAAGCCATCACGTCGATATTAAAAGCCCCCTTCAAACTCTATTGTCTTATTTGGAGGGATGGCTCGCTCAATAGAATGACAAAGGTCAGTGTCCCCATCAGGATGGCAGAGTTGAAGACCAGTGTATTGGTTTGTGTATAGGTGGACTGTGTTTTTCACTGGGCTTTTAGAGGAAAACCCTGAGTGGCATGCCATCATTGCAGTCGACAGGTGTGTTCTAAACAATATGGCATCAAGGGAACAGTGGGGGTGCATTAGTGCTTTCTGTGCTGTGTGTATACATGTTGTACTGAATAGGATAGAGTTTTATAGTGTGTGTGTGTGTGTGAAATGGCTCTTTTGCCACAAAATATCCTTTATTGTGGTGCTGTAGATTGTGTTACATTATTAAGTTGATGTAGACCTCTTTTGTTGGGCTGGAGAGAACACAGCCTCCAACACAGCCTCTCTTAGTACTGCTAATGTGATTGGCTGTAAAGAACATGGTTCAGCACTAAAATGAGACAAGTCTCGTACCCCCATCCCTCCACCATCTCTCCATCTACCCCCTCCACCCCCCCACCTTCTCAACTACTGACATCTTAATGGATTTCCCAAGAAAATAAGCCCTGGTAAAAAACACAGTAACTTATATAATGAAGAAAATGTACTGTGGCGTTAAGAATGGGTCTAGGAACGAGTCTATTCTGAACCTATCTGAACCCGTTTTCTGCAAAGTCATGGTATTTAAAACGCCCCCTCAGGAACAGGCAGGTTTTAGCGGAGGGTCACTTTGCCCTCAGGCGCCCTACCCTGAGTCCTCCACCTTTGTAGAAAAGGAAGTCGTTAGCTAGATTTAGTCCATGGTCACATGAAGGGTCAGAGTGACAAGATTTACCCTCCTAGTTAAGATCTGTCATCACTCTAGATTTCTCTCCACATGCTTTTGGACATTTAAATCCAATGTGTTTATATGTACTGACATGGTCTTATGGTGCACAGGCTACAAACACAGCCATCACCTTGCAAGACCTTGTTCAGGATTGTATAAGTTGCTTTATAAATAAACTCAGCAAAAAAAGAAACGTCCTCTCACTGTCAACTGTTTATTTTCAGCAAACTTAACATGTGTAAATATTTGTATGAACACAATAGAGGCTGACCGATTAATCGGAATGGCCGATGAATTAGGGCCGATTTCAAGTTTTCATAACAATCAATATTTTTTTTAACCTTTATTTAACTAGGCAAGTCAGTTAAGAACACATTCTTATTTTCAATGACGGCCTGGGAACAGTGGGTTTTTACCTTGTCAAGCTTGGGGATTCGATCTTGCAACCTTCCGGTTACTAGTCCAATGCTCTAACCACCTGCCTTACATTGCACTCCACGAGGAGACTGCGTGGCAGGCTACCTACCTGTTACGAGAGTGCAGCAAGAAGCCACAGTAAGTTGCCAGCTAGCATTAAACTTATCTTATAAAAAACAATCAACCTTAACATAATCACTAGTGTAGACCCCTGGGACAGGGCTGAGAGACATAACGAGGAACCTGTCTGTTCCAGTGTAGACCCCTGGGACAGGGCTGAGAGACATAATGAGGAACCTGTCTGTTCCAGTGTAGTCTCCTGGGACAGGGCTGAGAGACATAATGAGGAACCTGTCTGTTCCAGTGTAGACCCCTGGGACAGGGCTGAGAGACATAACGAGGAACCTGTCTGTTCCAGTGTAGACCCCTGGGACAGGGCTGAGAGACATAACGAGGAACCTGTCTGTTCCAGTGTAGTCTCCTGGGACAGGGCTGAGAGACATAACGAGGAACCTGTCTGTTCCAGTGTAGTCTCCTGGGACAGGGCTGAGAGACATAATGAGGAACCTGTCTGTTCCAGTGTAGTCTCCTGGGACAGGGCTGAGAGACATAATGAGGAACCTGTCTGTTCCAGTGTAGTCTCCTGGGACAGGGCTGAGAGACATAACGAGGAACCTGTCTGTTCCAGTGTAGTCTCCTGGGACAGGGCTGAGAGACATAACGAGGAACCTGTCTGTTCCAGTGTAGTCTCCTGGGACAGGGCTGAGAGACATAATGAGGAACCTGTCTGTTCCAGTGTAGTCTCCTGGGACAGGGCTGAGAGACATAATGAGGAACCTGCCTGTTCCAGTGTAGACGCCTGGGACAGGGCTGAGAGACATAATGAGGAACCTGTCTGTTCCAGTGTAGACCCCTGGGACAGGGCTGAGAGACATAATGAGGAACCTGTCTGTTCCAGTGTAGTCTCCTGGGACAGGGCTGAGAGACATAATGAGGAACCTGTCTGTTCCAGTGTAGTCCCCTGGGACAGGGCTGAGAGACATAATGAGGAACCTGTCTGTTCCAGTGTAGTCCCCTGGGACAGGGCTGAGAGACATAATGAGGAACCTGTCTGTTCCAGTGTAGTCCCCTGGGACAGGGCTGAGAGACATAATGAGGAACCTGTCTGTTCCAGTGTAGTCTCCTGGGACAGGGCTGAGAGACATAATGAGGAACCTGTCTGTTCCAGTGTAGTCTCCTGGGACAGGGCTGAGAGACATAATGAGGAACCTGTTGGTTCCAGTGTTCAGTAAAGAGGGTACAGGGACTCTGATGTGTCTGTCTATTGGCCAGCAATGTGTTCCCTCTCCGGCTCCACTCTGAAGCACAAAGCATCTTCAGTCAGAATAAAAGGATTACACTCCCTGGGGCATGGAAACCTTCCAGACCTCCTCCTGCTGTGGTCAGAGAACCAGAGCACTGGACCTCTGAGCACTGACACTGACACACAATGATCAGTTCTGACTGAGATCTCTCCCCTGTCTGTCTGTTAGGGGAAATAGGATTGGGGATTGTGCAATAAGCCTGTTAAAACGACACCAGGCCTCAGGCCACAGTGGGGAAGCATAGTGGGATTATGCCCATCACCCCCTCAAACTCTGTTAACATGGCAGACAGCATCTTTAGGTCTCTCTCTCGCTCTTGCTCTCTGTCCTCCTCATGCAGAATCAGTGTCTGGCACAGTTTGTCTTGTTTGGTCCTGACATGCATCTCCAAATAGCTTAATCCAAACTTTCAACAGTTTGTCCCTCTTGTGCAAAACAATGTTTGTTTTTCATGAGGCTAAGTTGTGCTGGCTGCTTCAGGAAGTACACGTGCATGGTAGCAGACAGTGCCTGCAACAGGGAGCGACGGGAGAGGCTGCTGCACGTTGGGAAACACTGCCCTAGCCTATCCTAGATCAGGTTATTTGGTTAATTTACTTTAGAGAATGTGTATGAGAACAGTCTTATCATGATTATTGTATTACTACCAGAGGGAGGCCGTTGATATAGTCACTGTATTATGTACTTTGTACTATGTATGTAGAGATGAATGGCACCCCAGGGTTTTATAGTGTTAGTCGTTCACATCATTAACCAGGCTAGCTTTGCCTTGTGCCCCTAGCCTTGTGCCCCTAGCCTTGTGTCCCTAGCCTTGTGCCCCTAGCCTTGTGCCCCTAGCCTTGTGTCCCTAGCCTTGTGCCCCTAGCCTTGTGCCCCTAGCCTTGTGCCCCTGGCCTTGTGCCCCTGGCCTTGTGCCCCTAGCCTTGTGCCCCTAGCCTTGAGCCCCTAGGGGCGTGTTCCTTTCTGTTTTACCGACATGAGCAGAACAGCACAGCAGTATTTCTATGTCTGGTCTGTGTGAGCAGTGTAGTTACAGTCTTCTGGATTGTACTGGTCCCACACTGGGAGCTCTGTTGAAAGCGGAGCCTTTACTCATCACTGAAACATGGCAAAAAACAGACTCATGTTGTCATCAAGGAATTTAAGGGAGACCCCTATGATCAGCAAAACCCTCCTCTTCTGGCTCCTCTGTCCCTCTACACTCTCCTTCATGATGTATGTGGTATGGGTGGATTTTGTTTGTGTGTGAGAGTTGTGTAGTGAGAGTGAGTGAGTGTGTGCTGTGTGTCTGCTGTGTGTGTGTGTGTGTGTGTGTGTGGGATATAACCAGTCGGTTGACCATGTTTCTGATCCATTAGAGAGATGTGTGTGTGGGAGACAGGGCCCAGACAGACCCATGTACACAAAGAGCTGTAGAGTAAGAGATCTTTCTTTCTATGATGCATAGCACCACGTAACCCCTCAACCAGCCCCGTCTGCCCTGTCAACATGTCTAGGTGGTGAGTTGTTGTGGTTTTTATGCCGTCTAGGTGGTGAGTTGTTGTGGTTTTTATGATGTCTATGTGAGTTGTTGTTACGGCTCTCGTTGGTGGTAGGAAGAGTAGACTAAACCGCAGTGTGGAAAGTGTTCATGATTAGTTTATTCAAAAAACACTCAAACACTCAAACGAAAACGAAAGCGCACAGTTCTGTCAGGCTAAGACACTAAACAGAAAACAAGATCCCACAACCTAATCGTGGGAAAAAGGGCTGCCTAAGTATGATCCCCAATCAGAGTCAACGATAGACAGCTGTCTCTGATTGGGAACCACACTCGGCCAAAAACAAAGAAACAGAAGACATAGAATTTCCCACCCGAGTCACACCCTGACCTAACCAAACATAGAGAATAATAAGGATGGGTGTGACAGTTGATGTGGTTATTATGTCGTCTAGGTGAGTTGATGTAGTCTTTATGATGTCTAGGTGAGTTGTTGTGGTTTTTATGATGTCTAGGTGAGTTGATGTAGTTTTTATGATGTCTAGGTGAGTTGTTGTGGTTTTTATGATGTCTAGGTGAGTTGTTGTGGTTTTTATGATGTCTAGGTGAGTTGTTGTGGTTTTTATGATGTCTAGGTGAGTTGATGTAGTTTTTATGATGTCTAGGTGAGTTGATGTAGTTTTTATGATGTCTAGGTGAGTTGTTGTGGTTTATGTCATCTAGGTGAGTTGATGTAGTTTTTATGATGTCTAGGTGAGTTGTTGTGGTTTTTATGATGTCTAGGTGAGTTGATGTAGTTTTTATGATGTCTAGGTGAGTTTATGTAGTTTTTATGATGTCTAGGTGAGTTGTGGTTTTTATGATGTCTAGGTGAGTTGATGTAGTTTTTATGATGTCTAGGTGAGTTGATGTAGTTTTTATGATGTCTATGTGAGTTGATGTAGTTTTTATGATGTCTAGGTGAGTTGTTGTGGTTTTTATGATGTCTAGGTGAGTGGTTGGCTTCAGTTCAGTCAACATCCAGCTGAAATATGACTATTTGGGAATGTGTGTAGGGGAATAAAGGCATCTCTGCTAAGCAAGCCCAAATAACATGGTGATGACAAAAAGCCTATTGTGTTCTCCTCCAGTCTTGAAGTGACAGGCGCTCGCTGAGTGACAGCCACATCAACTCGCCTCATCACAGAGAATTATTAACCAAAGCGAGAGCCGGCCACCAAACTTTGATCCGCCCTCTCATTAGCATGCATTATTCTTGGTTTGGTGATCAGAGGCTGGCGTTCCGAGAGTTCGTTTGTGGCAGATTCGCCTCCAGCAATCACCACAGCACACATGCAGCCTGTTAGCAGTGTTTTGCAGAAGAGAAATGTGAAAATATACAGTGAAGGGAGAGGTTGGGGTTTTGGGGTTGGTTAGTCTGTCTGCCACACACACACAGGCTGCACGGGCGCTGACGCTCCGAGACGTGTCTGGCCGTCCCTCGGCCTGATCTGACATGACACTCTCCTCTCCGCGCCCAGTTTGACACGTGTTCTTTCACACTTCACCAAGTCAGCGCACAGGGAGAGTTGCTTTTCTCTTGTGTTGGATATTGTGATGGAGACAGGCAGTACACAGAGGCCCCAAGTTACTACAGCTTTGGAAAAATGTTCAATTCCCCCTTCTGCTTTGAGAGAGAGAGACGCACACACATTCCATATTTTGTCACCCCTAGCGGGCAAACCTCTGTTGTTTTCTGCTGCAGAGGGACGTTAGGAGGAGATGAGCCCCTCTGAAGCCCTAGTCTGTGATGTCAGATCTGAAGTGACATCATCATCCCCAACAATAAGACCTCCTCCAGTGGCCGAAATCTGGCTGATCTACTGCTAGTTAAACTGCAAACTAACACATAACTAACACATTTCAGTATGTGTTAATACTCAAACTAACACATAACTAACACATTTCAGTATGTGTTAATACTCAAACTAACACATACTCAAAGCAAATATACAAGACCCTCTCTCACTCTCAGTCACGCTACTCAGGCCCTCTCATTGTCGACACCTGTCCATCTGATGGCTTTTGTAAGTTCCAGGTCCCTTGTCCTCTTTGATGCCATTCCCTATGAGTGGACTCTTGGGAGACCAGACTATTCTCATTCCAAATGGCTCTAATCCAATTCCTGGAAGTACAGTGATTCTCTTGTTTTTGTTACACAATCACATGAGGCTGAAACTGTCCTTTTCAGCAATTACCCTACCCAGACTCCCTCCCCATTCTGCCTGTCTGCATCTCTAGTCCTCCTAACATAACCAGCACCCTTCATCATGAATGCCATTGCATCATCATCATCATCATCATACTAAAGATGACCATCAGAATCAGGACTGTCACATGAACTATTAATATAGTTATTTTTTTAGCAAAGCTAAGATTTGGGAGAAATGGTCTAGACTAGAGGCTGTGACGTCTTGTAGTTTGAATGCATAGAAGCCTGTAGGTCCAGACTGTCTCTGAGCCTCGCTGGCTGGCTAGTCAGTCTGTCTCTCCTCTGTGTGTGTGATGGATGGAGCTGGACTTGTTGTACTTCTCTCTATCCCTCATACCCAGGGCTCTCATTTCACACCTAGTAAGCACCCTCCCGGTCTCCCCTACACTATTCCCTTCTCTCTGTTTCTCTCTCTCCCTCTTTCTCTCTCTCCCTCTTTCTCTCTAACTCTCCTAACTCATGCTCTAGGACTTAGACTGAGTGATGGCCCCCAGTTGTAATCAACTCTTTATTTAGACACTCACTCACTCTCACTGTCTGGAAGATATAGAGTTTGTCTCAGATTTGTCCACTTCCCTCTTCATGAGATTCTCTACTGTTGGTGATATTTCTCCATTGCAGGCAGCATTGACTCAGACAAGCATTCCCACACTCCTCTCATCTCTGCTGTTTGAGCTACATTTGAAAATCACCTTTCAGACGTGTATGGAAATAGAACAACAGGAGTGAAATGAGTATAGCAGAGATGAGAGGAGATGCAGAGATGGAGTCTGAGGGACTGGGACAACTACAGAGCGTTTAATGACCAAAGCATTAGATAACTTCAATTAAAAGTTCCTAGAGGAAGGAAGGCTCTAGCCCGGTTCAGCTCAAATCCAACTGGCTTTACTTACCTACAATGGAGATGAGGCTGCCACCGCTGGCTTCCTGTGGCTTCGGGCCCAGGGCCAATCAGATGGGAGGGAGCCTCCTCACTAGTCTCCCAGACTGCCTCTCTCCAACTCTAGCTGACTCAGCCGGTCTCCTGAGTGGGCAGATCCTCACTGTGATAAAAGCGGACTGGAAGCTAAACAGGCTAATTACCTGCTAAGGAATGTCTGAGATGCCAAACAGAGAGAAAGGCTAGCTCAGCGTTTCAGTTCAGTTGTTTACATTGTCTTGGGTTTTATGGGTTTCGCTCCACACAATATGTGTGTTGTTCTCACAATTTATTTACTCAAATATGCTTTGTCAGTTTAAGGTTTTAACCTTGACTGTGTTCCTCAGGTCAGCTGTTTGGAAAATATTTATACAAATTTGAGGATTTTTTTTTGTGTATGTGAGAAGGTTGGGGTAGGTTGGCAGAGTGGACGTGTTTTACTGTACATGGTACAAGTAAATAATCCAACACACATGCAATGACTTCAGTGTGATAGTTTTCTCACACAAAGCAAAACCACTAACACCCCTAGTTTTGCTTAGTGAGATTTGCGCCACAGTTTGGTAATGTCTGTAATGGGAATCATCGGTGTCTCTGACTGTGAGTCCGATCAGGAGGAGACAGGGTCCGATCAAGAGGGGACAGGGTCCACAGGGTCCGATCAGGAGGGGACAGGGTTCGATCAAGAGGGGACAGGGTCCACATGGTCCAATCAGGAGGGGACAGGGTGCAATCAGGAGGGGACAGGGTGTGAACAGGAAGGACAGGCTCCGAACAGGAGGGGATAGGTTTTGAACAGGAGGGGACACTAGGAGACAGGGTCCTAACAGGAGGGGACAGGATCCTAACAGGAGGGAACAGGGACCTAACAGGAGGGGTCAGGGTCCTAATAGGAGGTGACAGGGTCCTAACAGGAGGGGACAGGGTCCTAACAGGAGGGGACAGGATCCTAACAGGAGGGAACAGGGACCTAACAGGAGGGGTCAGGGTCCTAATAGGAGGTGACAGGGTCCTAACAGGAGGGGACAGGGTCCTAACAGGAGGGGACAAGGTCCTAACAGGAGGAGACAGGGTCCTAACAGGAGGAACAGTAGTGGACAGGGTCCTAACAGGAGGGGACAGGGTCCTAACAGGAGGGGACAAGGTCCTAACAGGAGGAGACAGGGTCCTAACAGGAGGAACAGTAGTGGACAGGGTCCTAACAGGAGGGGACAGGGTCCTAACAGGAGGGGACAAGGTCCTAACAGGAGGAGACAGGGTCCTAACAGGAGGAGACAGGGTCCTAACAGGAGGAACAGTAGTGGACAGGGTCCTAACAGGAGGAGACAGGGTCCTAACAGGAGGGGACAGGGTCCTAACAGTAGACAGGATCATAATAGTAGAGGACAGTACTGTGACAGGGTCTTAACAGTAGGGGACAGGGTCCTAACAGGAGGAGACAGGGTCCTAACAGGAGGGGACAGGGTCCTAACAGTAGACAGGATCATAATAGTAGAGGACAGTACTGTGACAGGGTCTTAACAGTAGGGGACAGGGTTCAAACAGTATTGGACAGAAACTTAAAAGGAGGTATCAGAGTCCTAACAGTAGGGGACAGGGTGCTAACAGTAGGGGACAGGGTCTTAACAGTAGGGGACAGGGTCCTAACAGTAGGGGACAGGGTCTTAACAGTAGGGGACAGGGTACAAACAGTTCGGGACAGAGTCCTAACAGTAGGGGACAGAGTCCTAACAGTAGACAGGATCATAATAGTAGAGGACAGTACTATGACAGGGTCTTAACAGTAGGGGACAGGGTTCAAACAGTATTGGACAGAAACTTAAAAGGAGGTAACAGAGTAGTTTTCTCACACAAAGCAAAACCACTAACACCCCTAGTTTTGCTTAGTGAGATTTGCGCCACAGTTTGGTAATGTCTGTAATGGGAATCATCGGTGTCTCTGACTGTGAGTCCGATCAGGAGGAGACAGGGTCCGATCAAGAGGGGACAGGGTCCACAGGGTCCGATCAGGAGGGGACAGGGTTCGATCAAGAGGGGACAGGGTCCACATGGTCCAATCAGGAGGGGACAGGGTGCAATCAGGAGGGGACAGGGTGTGAACAGGAAGGACAGGCTCCGAACAGGAGGGGATAGGTTTTGAACAGGAGGGGACACTAGGAGACAGGGTCCTAACAGGAGGGGACAGGATCCTAACAGGAGGGAACAGGGACCTAACAGGAGGGGTCAGGGTCCTAATAGGAGGTGACAGGGTCCTAACAGGAGGGGACAGGGTCCTAACAGGAGGGGACAGGATCCTAACAGGAGGGAACAGGGACCTAACAGGAGGGGTCAGGGTCCTAATAGGAGGTGACAGGGTCCTAACAGGAGGGGACAGGGTCCTAACAGGAGGGGACAAGGTCCTAACAGGAGGAGACAGGGTCCTAACAGGAGGAACAGTAGTGGACAGGGTCCTAACAGGAGGGGACAGGGTCCTAACAGGAGGGGACAAGGTCCTAACAGGAGGAGACAGGGTCCTAACAGGAGGAACAGTAGTGGACAGGGTCCTAACAGGAGGGGACAGGGTCCTAACAGGAGGGGACAAGGTCCTAACAGGAGGAGACAGGGTCCTAACAGGAGGAGACAGGGTCCTAACAGGAGGAACAGTAGTGGACAGGGTCCTAACAGGAGGAGACAGGGTCCTAACAGGAGGGGACAGGGTCCTAACAGTAGACAGGATCATAATAGTAGAGGACAGTACTGTGACAGGGTCTTAACAGTAGGGGACAGGGTCCTAACAGGAGGAGACAGGGTCCTAACAGGAGGGGACAGGGTCCTAACAGTAGACAGGATCATAATAGTAGAGGACAGTACTGTGACAGGGTCTTAACAGTAGGGGACAGGGTTCAAACAGTATTGGACAGAAACTTAAAAGGAGGTATCAGAGTCCTAACAGTAGGGGACAGGGTGCTAACAGTAGGGGACAGGGTCTTAACAGTAGGGGACAGGGTCCTAACAGTAGGGGACAGGGTCTTAACAGTAGGGGACAGGGTACAAACAGTTCGGGACAGAGTCCTAACAGTAGGGGACAGAGTCCTAACAGTAGACAGGATCATAATAGTAGAGGACAGTACTATGACAGGGTCTTAACAGTAGGGGACAGGGTTCAAACAGTATTGGACAGAAACTTAAAAGGAGGTATCAGAGTCTAACAGTAGGGGACAGGGTGCTAACAGTAGGGGACAGGGTCTTAACAGTAGGGGACAGGGTCCTAACAGTAGGGGCCAGGGTTCTAACTGTAGGGGACAGGGTCCTAACAGGACAGGACAGTAGGGGACAGGGTCCTAACAGTCGGGGACAGGGTCATAACAGTCGGGGACAGGGTCATAACAGTCGGGACAGGGTCCTAACAGTCGGGGACAGGGTCCTAACAGTCGGGACAGGTTCCTAACAGTCGGGGACAGGGTCCTAACAGTCGGGGGCAGGGTCCTAACAGTCGGGGACAGGGTCCTAACAGTCGGGGACATAACAGTCGGGGACAGGGTCCTAACAGTCGGGGACAGGGTCCTAACAGTCAGGACAGGGTCCTAACAGTAGGGGACAGTGTCTTAACAGTAGGGGACAGGGTCTTAACAGTCGGGGACAGGGTCCTAACAGTAGGGGACATGGTTCTAACAGTAGGGGACAGGGTCCTAACACGAGGGGACAGTTGGGGACAGGGTCCTAACAGTTGGGGACAGGGTTCTAACAGTAGGGGACAGGGTCCTAACACGAGGGGACAGTAGGGGACAGGGTCCTAACAGTTGGGGACAGGGTACTAACAGTAGGGGACAGGATCATAATAGTAGAGGACAGTACTGTGACAGGGTCTTAACAGTAGGGGACAGGGTACAAACAGTATTGGACAGAAACTTAAAAGGAGGTACCAGAGTAGTTTTCTCACACAAAGCAAAACCACTAACACCCCTAGTTTTGCTTAGTGAGATTTGCGCCACAGTTTGGTAATGTCTGTAATGGGAATCATCGGTGTCTCTGACTGTGAGTCCGATCAGGAGGAGACAGGGTCCGATCAAGAGGGGACAGGGTCCACAGGGTTCGATCAGGAGGGGACAGGGTTCGATCAAGAGGGGACAGGGTCCACATGGTCCAATCAGGAGGGGACAGGGTGTGAACAGGAAGGACAGGCTCCGAACAGGAGGGGATAGGTTTTGAACAGGAGGGGACACTAGGAGACAGGGTCCTAACAGGAGGGGACAGGATCCTAACAGGAGGGAACAGGGACCTAACAGGAGGGGTCAGGGTCCTAATAGGAGGTGACAGGGTCCTAACAGGAGGGGACAGGGTCCTAACAGGAGGGGACAGGGACCTAACAGGAGGGAACAGGGACCTAACAGGAGGGGTCAGGGTCCTAATAGGAGGTGACAGGGTCCTAACAGGAGGGGACAGGGTCCTAACAGGAGGGGACAAGGTCCTAACAGGAGGAGACAGGGTCCTAACAGGAGGAACAGTAGTGGACAGGGTCCTAACAGGAGGGGACAGGGTCCTAACAGGAGGGGACAAGGTCCTAACAGGAGGAGACAGGGTCCTAACAGGAGGAACAGTAGTGGACAGGGTCCTAACAGGAGGGGACAAGGTCCTAACAGGAGGAGACAGGGTCCTAACAGGAGGAGACAGGGTCCTAACAGGAGGAACAGTAGTGGACAGGGTCCTAACAGGAGGAGACAGGGTCCTAACAGGAGGGGACAGGGTCCTAACAGTAGACAGGATCATAATAGTAGAGGACAGTACTGTGACAGGGTCTTAACAGTAGGGGACAGGGTCCTAACAGGAGGAGACAGGGTCCTAACAGGAGGGGACAGGGTCCTAACAGTAGACAGGATCATAATAGTAGAGGACAGTACTGTGACAGGGTCTTAACAGTAGGGGACAGGGTTCAAACAGTATTGGACAGAAACTTAAAAGGAGGTATCAGAGTCCTAACAGTAGGGGACAGGGTGCTAACAGTAGGGGACAGGGTCTTAACAGTAGGGGACAGGGTCCTAACA
Source organism: Oncorhynchus kisutch (assembly GCF_002021735.2). Lineage (NCBI taxonomy): Eukaryota > Metazoa > Chordata > Actinopteri > Salmoniformes > Salmonidae > Oncorhynchus > Oncorhynchus kisutch. Next base: position 23,976,922 of record NC_034202.2, read on the forward strand.
GTAGGGGACAGGGTCTTAACAGTAGGGGACAGGGTGCAAACAGTTCGGGACAGAGTCCTAACAGTAGGGGACAGAGTCCTAACAGTAGACAGGATCATAATAGTAGAGGACAGTACTATGACAGGGTCTTAACAGTAGGGGACAGGGTTCAAACAGTATTGGACAGAAACTTAAAAGGAGGTATCAGAGTCTAACAGTAGGGGACAGGGTGCTAACAGTAGGGGACAGGGTCTTAACAGTAGGGGACAGGGTCCTAACAGTAGGGGCCAGGGTTCTAACTGTAGGGGACAGGGTCCTAACAGGACAGGACAGTAGGGGACAGGGTCCTAACAGTCGGGGACAGGGTCATAACAGTCGGGGACAGGGTCATAACAGTCGGGACAGGGTCCTAACAGTCGGGGACAGGGTCCTAACAGTCGGGACAGGTTCCTAACAGTCGGGGACAGGTTCCTAACAGTCGGGGACAGGGTCCTAACAGTCGGGGACAGGGTCCTAACAGTCGGGGACATAACAGTCGGGGACAGGGTCCTAACAGTCGGGGACAGGGTCCTAACAGTCAGGACAGGGTCCTAACAGTAGGGGACAGTGTCTTAACAGTAGGGGACAGGGTCTTAACAGTCGGGGACAGGGTCCTAACAGTAGGGGACATGGTTCTAACAGTAGGGGACAGGGTCCTAACACGAGGGGACAGTTGGGGACAGGGTCCTAACAGTTGGGGACAGGGTTCTAACAGTAGGGGACAGGGTCCTAACACGAGGGGACAGTAGGGGACAGGGTCCTAACAGTTGGGGACAGGGTACTAACAGTAGGGGACAGGATCATAATAGTAGAGGACAGTACTGTGACAGGGTCTTAACAGTAGGGGACAGGGTACAAACAGTATTGGACAGAAACTTAAAAGGAGGTAACAGAGTAGTTTTCTCACACAAAGCAAAACCACTAACACCCCTAGTTTTGCTTAGTGAGATTTGCGCCACAGTTTGGTAATGTCTGTAATGGGAATCATCGGTGTCTCTGACTGTGAGTCCGATCAGGAGGAGACAGGGTCCGATCAAGAGGGGACAGGGTCCACAGGGTCCGATCAGGAGGGGACAGGGTTCGATCAAGAGGGGACAGGGTCCACATGGTCCAATCAGGAGGGGACAGGGTGTGAACAGGAAGGACAGGCTCCGAACAGGAGGGGATAGGTTTTGAACAGGAGGGGACACTAGGAGACAGGGTCCTAACAGGAGGGGACAGGATCCTAACAGGAGGGAACAGGGACCTAACAGGAGGGGTCAGGGTCCTAATAGGAGGTGACAGGGTCCTAACAGGAGGGGACAGGGTCCTAACAGGAGGGGACAGGATCCTAACAGGAGGGAACAGGGACCTAACAGGAGGGGTCAGGGTCCTAATAGGAGGTGACAGGGTCCTAACAGGAGGGGACAGGGTCCTAACAGGAGGGGACAAGGTCCTAACAGGAGGAGACAGGGTCCTAACAGGAGGAACAGTAGTGGACAGGGTCCTAACAGGAGGGGACAGGGTCCTAACAGGAGGGGACAAGGTCCTAACAGGAGGAGACAGGGTCCTAACAGGAGGAACAGTAGTGGACAGGGTCCTAACAGGAGGGGACAGGGTCCTAACAGGAGGGGACAAGGTCCTAACAGGAGGAGACAGGGTCCTAACAGGAGGAGACAGGGTCCTAACAGGAGGAACAGTAGTGGACAGGGTCCTAACAGGAGGAGACAGGGTCCTAACAGGAGGGGACAGGGTCCTAACAGTAGACAGGATCATAATAGTAGAGGACAGTACTGTGACAGGGTCTTAACAGTAGGGGACATGGTTCTAACAGTAGGGGACAGGGTTCTAACAGTAGGGGACAGGGTACTAACAGGAGGAGACAGGGTCCTAACAGGAGGGGACAGGGTCCTAACAGTAGACAGGATCATAATAGTAGAGGACAGTACTGTGACAGGGTCTTAACAGTAGGGGACAGGGTTCAAACAGTATTGGACAGAAACTTAAAAGGAGGTATCAGAGTCCTAACAGTAGGGGACAGGGTGCTAACAGTAGGGGACAGGGTCTTAACAGTAGGGGACAGGGTCCTAACAGTTGGGGACAGGGTCTTAATAGTAGGGGACAGGGTTCAAACAGTATTGGACAGAAACTTAAAAGGAGGTATCAGAGTCTAACAGTAGGGGACAGGGTGCTAACAGTAGGGGACAGGGTCTTAACAGTAGGGGACAGGGTTCTAACAGTAGGGGCCAGGGTTCTAACTGTAGGGGACAGGGTCCTAACAGGACAGGACAGTAGGAGACAGGGTCCTAACAGTCGGGGACAGGGTCATAACAGTCGGGACAGGGTCCTAACAGTCGGGGACAGGGTCCTAACAGTCGGGACAGGTTCCTAACAGTCGGGGACAGGGTCCTAACAGTCGGGGACAGGGTCCTAACAGTAGGGGACATGGTTCTAACAGTAGGGGACAGGGTCCTAACACGAGGGGACAGTTGGGGACAGGGTCCTAACAGTTGGGGACAGGGTCCTAACACGAGGGGACAGTAGGGGACAGGGTCCTAACAGTTGGGGACAGGGTACTAACAGTAGGGGACAGGATCATAATAGTAGAGGACAGTACTGTGACAGGGTCTTAACAGTAGGGGACAGGGTACAAACAGTATTGGACAGAAACTTAAAAGGAGGTAACAGAGTCCTAACAGTAGGGGACAGGGTGCTAACAGTAGGGGACAGGGTCTTAACAGTAGGGGACAGGGTCCTAACAGTAGGGGTCAGGGTTCTAACAGTAGGGGACAGGGTCCTAACAGTAGGGGACAGGGTCCTAACAGTAGGGGACAGGGTCCTAACAGTAGGGGTCAGGGTTCTAACAGTCGGGGACAGGGTCCTAACAGTCGGGGACAGGGTCTTAACAGTAGGGGACAGGGTCCTAACAGTAGGGGACAGGGTTCTAACAGTCGGGGACAGGGTCCTAACAGTCGGGGACAGCGTCCTAACAGTCGGGGACAGTGTCTTAACAGTAGGGGACAGGGTCCTAACAGTCGGGGACAGGGTCCTAACAGTAGGGGACATGGTTCTAACAGTAGGGGACAGGGTCCTAACACGAGGGGACAGTAGGGGACAGGGTCCTAACAGTAGGGGACAGGGTTCTAACAGTAGGGGACAGGGTGCTAACATGAGGGGACAGTAGGGGACAGGGTCCTAACAGTAGGGGACAGGGTACTAACAGTTGGGGACAGAGTCCTTACATTAAGGGACAGGGTCCTAACAGTAGGGGACAGGGTCTTAACAGTAGGGGACAGGGTCTTAACAGTAGGGGACAGGGTCCTAACAGTCGGGGACAGGGTCCTAACAGTAGGGGACATGGTTCTAACAGTAGGGGACAGGGTTCTAACAGTAGGGGACAGGGTCCTAACACGAGGGGACAGTAGGGGACAGGGTCCTAACAGTAGGGGACAGGGTTCTAACAGTAGGGGACAGGGTCCTAACATGAGGGGACAGTAGGGGACAGGGTCCTAACAGTAGGGGACAGGGTACTAACAGTTGGGGACAGAGTCCTAACATTAAGGGACAGGTTCCTAACAGTAGGGGAGAGGATCTTAACAATAGGGGACAGGATCCTCACAGTAGGAGACAGGGTCCTAACAGTATGAGACAGGGTCCTATCAGTAGGGGACAGGAGGATCATAATAGTAGAGGACAGTACTGTGACAGGGTCTTAACAGTAGGGGGCAGGGTCTTAACAGTAAGGGACAGGATCATTACAGTAGGGGACAGGATCCTAACAGTAGGGGACAGAGTCCTAACAGTAGGGGACAGGGTGCTAACAGTAGGGGACAGGGTGCTAACAGTAGGGGACAGGGTCCTAACAGTAAGGGACAGGGTTCTAACAGTAGGGGACAGGGTTCTAACAGTAGGGGGCAGTAGGAGACAGGGTCCTAACAGGAGGGGACAGTAGGGGACAGGGTTCTAACAGTAGGGGGCAGTAGGGGACAGGGTCCTAATAGGAGGAGACAGTAGGGGACAGGGTTCTAACAGTAGGGGACAGGGCCCTAACAGTAGGGGACAGTGTCCTAACAGGAGGTGACAGGATCATAATGTAGGGGACAGGAGGATCATAATAGTAGAGGACAGTACTGTGACAGGGTCCTAACAGTAGGGGACAGAGTCCTAACAGTAGGGGACAGGGTGCTAACAGTAGGGGACAGGGTCATATCAGTAAGGGACAGGGTCCTAACAGTAGGGGACAGAGTCCTAACAGGAGGTGACAGGGTCATAATGTAGGGGACAGGATCCTCACAGTAGGAGACAGGGTCCTAACAGTAGGGGACAGGGTGCTAACAGTAGGGGACAGGGTCCTAACAGTAAGGGACATGGTTCTAACAGTAGGGGACAGGGTTCTAACAGTAGGGGGCAGTAGGAGACAGGGTCCTAACAGGAGGGGACAGTAAGGGACAGGGTTCTAACAGTAGGGGACGGGGTTCTAACAGTAGGGGGCAGTAGGGGACAGGGTCCTAATAGGAGGAGACAGTAGGGGACAGGGTTCTAACAGTAGGGGACAGGGCCCTAACAGTAGGGGACAGTGTCCTAACAGGAGGTGACAGGATCATAATGTAGGGGACAGGATCCTAACATTAGGGGACAGTGTCCTAACAGGAGTTGACAGGGTCATAATGTAGGGGACAGGATCCTAACAGTAGGGGACAGGGTCCTAACAGGAGGTGACAGGGTCATAATGTAGGGGACAGGATCCTAACAGTAGGGGACAGGGTCCTAACAGGAGGTGACAGGGTCATAATGTAGAGGACAGGGTCCTAACAGGAGGTGACAGGGTCATAATGTAGGGGACAGGATCCTAACAGTAGGAGACAGGGTCCTAACAGGAGGTGACAGGGTCATAATGTAGGGGACAGGATCCTAACAGTAGGGGACAGGGTCCTAACAGGAGGTGACAGGGTCATAATGTAGGGGACAGGATCCTAACAGTAGGGGACAGGGTCCTAACAGGAGGTGACAGTAAGGGACAGGGTTCTAACAGTAGGGGACGGGGTTCTAACAGTAGGGGGCAGTAGGGGACAGGGTCCTAATAGGAGGAGACAGTACGGGACAGGGTTCTAACAGTAGGGGACAGGGCCCTAACAGTAGGGGACAGTGTCCTAACAGGAGGTGACAGGATCATAATGTAGGGGACAGGATCCTAACATTAGGGGACAGTGTCCTAACAGGAGTTGACAGGGTCATAATGTAGGGGACAGGATCCTAACAGTAGGGGACAGGGTCCTAACAGGAGGTGACAGGGTCATAATGTAGGGGACAGGATCCTAACAGTAGGGGACAGGGTCCTAACAGGAGGTGACAGGGTCATAATGTAGAGGACAGGGTCCTAACAGGAGGTGACAGGGTCATAATGTAGGGGACAGGATCCTAACAGTAGGAGACAGGGTCCTAACAGGAGGTGACAGGCTCATAATGTAGGGGACAGGATCCTAACAGTAGGGGACAGGGTCCTAACAGGAGGTGACAGGGTCATAATGTAGGGGACAGGATCCTAACAGTAGGGGACAGGGTCCTAACAGGAGGTGACAGGGTCATAATGTAGGGGACAGGATCCTAACAGTAGGGGACAGGGTCCTAACAGGAGGTGACAGGGTCATAATGTAGGGGACAGGATCCTAACAGTAGGGGAAAGGGTCCTAATTGAACCCCTTTGTTCTGCTGTCACCCTCACAGGTATAGCTGCTTTAGAAACATCCTCCCTCTCTCTCTCTCTGTCTCTCTCTTTCTCTCTCTCTCTCTCTCTCTCTCTCTCT